>NW_024883808.1:0-45102 GCF_019059575.1 Amphibalanus amphitrite
ACGAGAGGGGCTTGTATCCCCGTAGGTCTATTCAGGCACTGTTCCACCAGAAAGTGATTTGGCCTACCGATATTTATTTGGTCTACCAAAGATCACGTTGGTCCAAAGTTAACCCTATTCCTGGCGGGGGGGGGGCCTCAGGAGCCCCCCCCCTGAGGGTTTTTGGTTATATCTCCCAAACGCGTTGAGCTAGGAAGCTCAAATTTTCTGACTTTTCCTAAAAGGCTTCTACGCAACATGTCTGAAAATTTTGAGTTGATCTGACCTCAGGTCAGGTCACCAGAGGCGGTTTGGTGACGCTACCTCAGAAAAGTTTGCAATCACGCCAGAGCTAGAGTTTTTGACCGATCAATTTCTTCTCTTCAGGGTTTAGTTAGGGTACCAGTATGTGCAATTTGTATATCTCGGAATTTTGATATCGGTGACCTAAGGTCAGGTCAATTTCGCGACCTCCCCATTATAAGTCAATGGGGGAAAAATCAACTCCCTGTTTTTACCACTAAAACGGGTCGGAATGGCCCCATATACCATACATGACTTCATATACGATCAACCTTCACTACCTTGAGGTCTGTTTTGCTGTTGGGCAGCTGTGAGGTCATGTGACGTCATCAAAGGTCACCAAAGGTTTTTGGCCAATAACTCCGTACAGGAACAAGATACAGACGCGTGGATGGTCTCATTGTGTTCAGCTCGTCAAGACGCATCGAATGATATACATGATGACCTCGAGGTCACGTGACCTGAGGTCAACCTTTGACCTTGACCTTTCGAGGTCAACATATATATCATTCGATGCGGATTGACGAGAGGATCACGATGATGCCCTTAGTTTGTTCCTATCTGGACTAATTCGAAAGTTATTCGAGAAAAACTCTCCATATCTAGTGCCGCCATTTTGACTTTTTCGACCCCTGTGACGTCATCTTTGACCTGACCTGAAAATGACCTTAGTAAAAATTGTAGATCTTGGCCGTGCGTATCCGATGCCGTTTACCGCTTGTCGCTATCTTGCTTCGTTCTCGAGATCTCAGGGGGGGGGGCCGAATCGGCCCCCCCCCGCCAGTTTCTTGTCCCGGCGGAGCCCGCCAGGAATAGGGTTAAACTGAAGTCGTTGTTTACCTCCGGCCCGAAACGCTAATTCCGGCAGGACGTCCAAACGAAAACCATTCTTGTTTGCACCACGCGTGCCTCGGGAGACACTCCACCAGACTCGTTTATCGCAATTAGTGTCCACATTGGCGCGTGCACACCCAACGCAATACCCAAAAACGATCACTTACCCTAATAACGCTCACTTCAGCAAAGACGTCCGGCAAAAACTACCTGCTGGAGCGATGGTTCGATTCTAAGTTTCTCTGACGTCGCATACCTATGATGGGGCATGACCTGGATTTTTTTTTCGAAATAACTAAATTTTACAATGTCACCATTTCCTCTACCACATATCCAATCATATTCAGCATCAGCTTTCCTCCTCCCTTCCCATTACTCCCCACTCCCCCTCTCTCCCTCCCTTCCCCTCCCTCTCTCTCATCCGTGGCAGCTGACCCCATCAAACCACAAGTACCAATCGGTCTATATTTGACGATCTCCATCCGGTGGCGCCGACAATACCAGGCCCGGCACACGACTGACGAACCTAACAGTTACTGTTTAATCTCGGCTCGAGTGAGGGCCGGAGCGGGCGGTTCCGACCGATCCACAGAGCCGAGTGAGCCATACCGAGTCGTACCGAGTTATACTGCGGCGGGGGAGCGGATATCAGCTCAAATAACCGCCGGAGCGTCGGGCTCTGACGGCAGTTCGACCATAGGTCGGTGATGTCATACCGCTAGCAACGGACCGTTACACATTACAGCTTTCGACTGATCTATGGTTCACTCGTAAACTTGAGTGTATCCGTAACAAACATTTACAAAACGCACACTTGACCTAGTATCACATGGTTAGCCGCCAGGGCAGTCCCTGAGGCTTATATCACAGTGGTCAGATTCAGCAGTAGTAGGTATAACTAGCAGCGGTCACCCCTCGCCAGCAGGCTGGATGGGACGATGGGATCTACGGTGCCTCAGAATCTGAATGCCAGTCATTCCCTCCAGTGAGACGCCGCACTCTTCACAGACCGGTCCCTGGGGCTCCGTGGCGACCCCCTCGGCGTCAGCGGTGGCAGACTCGTCTGAAAACGACACCATCCCAGCGAGAATGAAACGGCCGCGCGGCAAATATAGACCGCAGCTGTGGCACAAATACCACAGCCGACGCTGTTGCATATGTTTGATGGATCATTTTACCAGAACGACTGCGAGTCTCAGTCATATCTCATGACTAAAACTCGCATTTGCATTACCATAAAATGCAGCAAAAGGAGATATAACGGCCGTCTACGCCTGACCACGAGGAGGATTCTCATACCGCCTATATCCGTCAAGACACCCACCTTTGGTCTTCTTGTGCTCGAAGATGCATAGGCTCCAATGGACTATCCTCTCCACAGGCAATGTGGACATACTGTTATCACAGTACGGACAGGTTTCCTCTTCCATCGACGGGGCCGAGTCGCTTATCAGACTGTGAACATCAACACTGCATTGTTATCTGAGAGCCCATCTTTCGAAGCAACTACACATCCCCTAAACCAGTTTTTTACTCAGAATCCACAGCCCTGACGAGCGAGCGAGCGTAGCACCCGGCCGACGGGGGCTGTCGCGTCGGCAAAGTGGCCGTCAATCTGGCGGCACGAAATGTGTGCAGAAAGCGGCCCGCATGCAGCCCGGATCGACGCTGAGGGCCGCCAATGGAGCGGCGATACGGGATTATTGAGAGGATGGTACCGCGACAGGGAAAGGGCAACGTTTGCCGAGCCCCGAGTCAACAGAGCTTATAACGGCTCATCTACAATCCCATTTAATGATATATCATCAGCCCAGGTAATGAACTTATGGAATGACCGGCTTAGTGTTGTGATAATTACTTACTTAAACGATTATCAAGACTCGTTACGGAGCGAGCGAAGCGAGCGGAGTCTTTCCTTAGATTAACGGAAATTTCTGAGTATGAGCGGCCGGCCGGCCGGCCGGCCGGCCGTGGTCACGCTTTTGCGACGCTTATATCTCAGCAACCACTTGACCGATTTACACGCGGTAATTTTTGTAGGGTAGCTTCATTCCTTCTACCAAGTATTGGACTATTTCCGATGCATGCGGGTGACCCCTTATGCACGTGCCACGTGCAAAACGAAGAGGTGTCACTTTTGTAATTGTTGCAATTTCTCGGTAAGTACTTGGCCGATTGCGCTGAAAGTTGGCATGTAGGTAGGCACCCACTAGGCAATGCATATACATGTGCCAGAGTTGGGGTGCTGCTGCACGTGCGCACGTGCAGGGGTCGATTCCAGATCTCGAGAACGGCTGGACCGATGGCGCTCAAATTTGGTACATGGTTAGGGACCGGTTAGTAGGGTGCCGTGCACAAGTCAGTTGGGACCCATTTTGCACGTGCGCACGTGCAGGGTGCCGCTTCCAGATCTCAAGAACGGCTGGGTGGATTGTGCTCAAATTTGGCATATCGCTAGAGACCGGTTAGTAGAGTGCCGTGCACAAGTCAGCTAGAGGTACCCCCTCGAAATTTCGCACGTGCAAGGCTCACCCTCTCGCTCGCTCCGTTAGTCGCCCCAAAAGGCGTTATACTGGTTATCTACAAATGACATTTATTCGGCCCCTCGCGAAGCCGCAGACCTTCAAACCAATTTCACTGCACCAATAATACCAATAATACAACAAAAAATACACAAGCATCTACGTGCCATCCCTCGCTCTGATGGATTTCTACCCAGCCGAACACTTATCTTCCTTTTCCACTAAAACTCAGTCATGTGTTTGTTTAAATTCCCACTACCGACTGCCGACCACCAGTCCGTGTTCGGGTAGTGTCCACCACTCGTCCTAGGCTTTCCCTCAGTAGGGTATTGAGTTGCTTGATTGTTTATTGGGGCTACATACAACAATGTTCATTTCCCGCGCATAACGCATTGAGCTGACTCTGTCTGGCGGCGGGAACTGGCGTCCTAGCAAACTGAAGCATGGGGAAAGACCTAAGGTCAAGATTAAAGAAACGGGGATCTGGATAGGGGAGGCAGACACTTTTCGTCAAATAAATGCTGGATACTCGGTAGAAAATTAAATATCTCTGTCAAAAGACCTGATAGTAGTGCGTAGAAAGGTAAATCACAATATCTAGGAAGAAAAGCCGAAAATGTTTCCATCAACGGCGAAAGCAAATAAACGCCATAAAAATGAATGTAACATGTCGAGTGAGCACGATACCCATTAAGGAGCCGGATCAGAGGACGACCCGATGCCATATAAGACAACCGGAGCGTCTCACGGCTCACGCCAAGGGACGTCAATAGTCGACGGAAATCCGCGTCACTCAATATCCAACCGATAGTAATAAGCTGCGCTGCGACCCCGGTAACAACCTCCCCATCCCCACCTCCCCGGCGATCTATCTGTCCTCCCCAGCGACTCCCCACTCCCCCAGTAGCCTCTTCAGCCTCCCCAAACCCCTACCTCCCCACCAACACCCCCACTCCCCAGTAGCCTCTGCAGCCACCCCACCTCTCCAGCGGCTCCCCCCACTCCCCAGTAGCCTCTCCATAGTCCAGCCTCCCCGCCCCACTTCCCCACCACTGACCAGTCATATCTGATGAACGGCGGCAATCGTCCGTCGGTCTCTGCCTCTGGCTCTCGACAGTAGAGACCGTCCAGATCGGCCGGCACCAGCCGCTTGTGAGAGTAGAACACATCCGTGTGGAAGAAGTCGATCAGCGCCGCCACCAGCCGACCGCGCAGCGTCGATTCTTCCTCTGGTTCGTGCTGTTCCTCCGAGCCCAGGTCTGTGGGAGAGAGCAGGGAGGTGAGTGCATATTGTGTCCAAGCATCGGTCTGTTGTAGGGCCTGTGAGCACAGTGTCCTCCGGTTAAAGCAGTTGTACCGAGCCCAGGTCTGTGGGAGAGGTGCAGGAGGGGGGGGGGGGAGGGGGGGGTTGGCTTGTTTCTTAGGGCCCAGTTCTGTGGGAGAGATGGTAGAGTGGATGTCTGGTTTGTGCACAGGTGATATCATTTACGCCGGGAAATTGGTGTGCACAGCATATGAAATTAGAACACTTCGCAAAATAAAAATGAGGACGACAAAAAATTCGGAGCGCAGTGATACTACCTACCAATATTAATTAGGTCTATTTAAGTACAAATTGTAATTACTTACACAAATTATCAATACTACCACCGGTGCGCTTCAAGCCAAACGACATTATTGTGGTGGACAGTGACACCACACACCGCGCCATAATCCGCCGAGCGGGCCACGGAGACAGACGTATACTGGACACTCTCCGACACCGGGCACGCTAAGCTGCTTATCGAAAGGTCAGCGCTAGTCCGGCCGTAAAGCGCTGAAAACAGATCGACTGGCCTCGGGCGGCCCCAGCAACAAAGCCGTTGACCCATGGCCTTTTCTAGCGTGAGACAAAAGCAGGCCTACCACAATCCCATCTCCACAACCGAAACGGGCCACAATCAACCCGTTAATTAGACAGAACCGCTGCTCTCCCATACGCAATTGTACGCCAGTATTCTTATTCGCGGCGCCGGCAGTCCTGTCGGTATCGTTATTCCTAGTAACCTCCACTCACACTTTCCCTAACCCAGCGCAAGCTAGGCTGATGAAGGCACAAGGTAATATGATTACGGGGTCGGCAGTATCGCGGGCCGGTGCCTCTGTAATAAAGGCAACGGTGCTAACGAAATATCAGCATACCTTATTACACTCACAAAACACTACCACCAGACTCGCGAGAGAGTCTGGTTTTCCGCTAAGAGCAGCTCATCTAAGACACCTTCCCACTGAACATTAGACACTTTCGCCTACAGAAAGAAAATGAAAGCAGAGTTTTTACTTTACTACCACAATGCTCAACAAAGACAAAGTTAAGCTTCTTTCATACTTTCAGTCGTTCTGCTCAGTTCACCGCAAAGTTCAGTGAAAAGCGGCCTTGTTCACGGTAAACCCACCATAACTTTGCCAGCAAAATGAAACAAAAGCAAAACAGGCGCCGAATACCATCAGCATGTGAAAAACTCTGACAGACACAATCCGCCTGCCTCCGATCAAAATCCACCTCGGATGAAGATGGTAGGCAGTCGCGCCGTTTGGGGATCCGATAGAGCCACGCCACGTCTGCGCAACAGTGATCCGGAGGTAGCCCCTTGACCCGTGTCCGCCCAACGAGTACACTCACTGTCCAGCCGCGTTTGCAGCAGGCGTGACCACCAGCGGCGCAGGGTGACGGCGCGGGCCAGCAGCTGCTGTGCCGCCGCCGGCTCCGACACCAGAAACTCCACCCAACGGTCACAGACCAGACTGGGGGAGAGGCAGAGGTCAGAGTACAGAGACAGAGGTCACAGAGACGCAGGTCAGAGGTCAACAGTTACAGATCAGACTGCGGGAGGAGCAGAGGCCAGAGTCAGAGGCCGGAGGTCACATACGAGACTGGGGGAGGGACAGAGGTCAGAGTTGGGGACAAAGGGCAGGGATCAGGGTCACAGAGACACAGGTCACAAAAGGCAACCGGTCACAGACTAGGCTGGGGAGGGAACAGAGGTCACAGTGGGGTGAGAGGTCATATATGGGTCGGAGGTCACAGTGAGGTCAAACGTCACAGGCCAGATCATCAAGGTCAAACACCATAAACTGAACTACAGTGAGGACAAGATGAAATGTCTCTGCCATAATATTCACCATATTTCACACACCATAGCGACCAGTACCCCACCATCGCCCCGCCCCTCTGGGCGGATCACACGGAGACTCACAAACACAGCACAATCAATAGGACGGCCGCCCGCGGTCGTAACACGTCCGAGGGGCTAATGAGTCGGCCGGGGAGCACTGGTATTACGGGGATGAGCCGCCTATCTGCGCAGTGTCAGCTTCAAACGGCTTTCACCGAGGCGGCCGGCGCCACAACACGCGACCGGGCCATTCAGCGAAAATGGAATAACAGCGTGGGGACCGCCGCGGCTACAGTCTGAAATGTTAGATATAACGCAGAGCTGCAGGATATTGCTGCATGACATAAGTGACATTGCTGCATGACATAGAAAGGTATCCCATGACAGTGCTACCGTAGAGGTGGGGGGGGGGGGGGGGAGTCGGCCCTCGTGAATTTACCGGTTCTAAGCTTACCAAAGTTTGAGTAGCAGAAAGACCTGGTTTCTGTATGGCTGTCCTTTTGCCAGTATGAACGAAATCCATCAATTCCGGGAGAGTAGCCCTTCCGGACCACTCGTTCGCAGCTGTCCCACAGTGCTAGCTTTGGTTTAGGAGACATCGAAGAGAAGAAAGAGCAGTTTCGGCCACCCCTTCCCGCCCACAATGTGCGCGTTTGTGGTACGGCCGCCTTGGCATACAATAAAAAAATCAATGGCAACTTGCAAAAGTCTCGGCTCATAAACATGAACGACGACTCTGAAACTCTGGAACACGTTACTTTTTAACGAGCGAAATCCAGCGTTTCAGCTTGCCAGTATGAGCGTACTTCTCTAAATCGACTCGAATGGTCAGCCGTAACTTTGTTATGGACACTGAGGGATCACGAACAAAGAACTATGGTTGTTTTGCTCTGTCCTACGGTTTTATTTCGTTACGGCAGTAATGTGTCGGACGTGGCCCAGGAAACAAGGGTCGGATAGCTAAATTGGCATCAACAAACTCGCTACCTGTTTCACGGTGGGCGAGCCGACCCCGCAAAAACGGTTTGCATGTAAGCGTGGAGACGGATAATGAAGGACAAAAAGTAAGTAATACGTTACAACTTCTCAACAATACACCGTGGTCGCATAAAACACGATGCTCACTCACGCACGTACTAAGTGCTTCATAAAAAGGTGGCCGAGGCCGGGTTCTCATTGCATAAATAGCTTTCAGCTACGTTCAGGTCTGGGTGTAAACAATTTAACGGTGGATAGAGACCGACTCACAAATGTACGGACATACGACTCTTGAAACATGTCTGTTCGTGGCTTAAATGAATTATGTAAAACGGTCCATGATAATCGCAGTCATCAACTGCTGTTGGCGGAACAAAGGACACCATTATTCGTCTGAAGATCGTTTCATTTTAGTGAGCAGCGAATTAGCCGGGCAGCTGCACCGAAAAGTCAACAGAACTGAAACGCTGGCCTTCAATTACTCAACAGACCATGGCGACGGTCTTTTGTTCAAGCTACTCAGTGGTTTGGTAAATCTCCGGGGCTATGAATGATTAAGTGTTCGAAGGTCATTGTGATTATGGAAGACTGATGTAGATGTCGATCGCTACGCCAATAAAGGCGGGTAGTAGTCCTCGAGTAGACTATCGCCAATTTCGAGCATATGCGCGACAGCACACTTGGACCGGATTGTCCAACTACCGGGTGTCATTAAATGGAGGATCATCAAATATTTTTATCTCTTTTTTGTCCCGCACGTGCGAATGTTTTGATATTTCATGAAGTGATAGAGCACATCTTGGCACGCTTGAAAATGGTCAAACATTTATCCTACGATGTGAACAACTGAAGAGAGGTCGTTTTGCGTAGAGGCCTACATTTTGACAAAATCTCTGGACGAAACCCGGCGCCGACGAAACCTGCAGCAAGCCAGGCTACCAATGACTAGGCAGCGCGGTGGAACTCATCTTGAACATCTCCTCTGATGATCGGCTATGCTTCGTATGGCAGCGAATGATGCATTGTTTGGTATTTTCAGTTTTGCCATTTCATTGTGCGTCTGATGGTACAAGTGAACTACTTTTGATGTGTGAAATATAAGAACAAATGGTGAAAACATCATGATCCTTCATTTAATGACGCAAGGTACGTGTTGTCCAAGTATAGAAATGAATCAACAGATTGCGTCCGGTAGTGAAGGTGCATTGTCCCGCTAATTACAGCTGGATAATGTTATCGTACGCCTGAAAGCTGTTTTCACGAGCTTTAGAGATGTGCTGTCACACCTGCGTTTGTGTGGTGTTGTGATGGCTGACAGTGTCTGGTCTCCTATCTCCTGCGGCATCTGAGGTCATTGCAGTGTTTTAGAATGACCGATGAAGCGCGTAGTGACTGTGTGTGTTATATTGCGTTTACATTGTCTACAGGGTGTCCCAGAATTGATCGAACACTTATTTTCTGGCCAAAAGTACGATTACGCCCGATTCTAATGAGATAGAAGCTTCATACGTTTATAAGACAACCCTTAGCTATCGAGCTAAGAGACAGTACGCTTTTGTTGACCGGTCACGACTCAAGTCAATTATTATACATAGTCAGCAAATAGTAGTCCCTTTCCGTTTTTAGCATAAGCCACCAAAAGGCAACCATGGTGAATCAACTGCAGTTCTGAACTTTGTAGACGGACTTTCGGCATGGTTCCTTCAGGATAGCTCCAGCAGCTCATCTGCAAGCAGGTAAGAGTAAGCAAAGCGCATTACATCAGCGAGCAAAGCCAGAGAGAGCAAGGTATGACATGATTGACCAGCCTGGGCGTGGCCAAAACGGAGCACGTACCAGTCAAGCGGGTGGTTGCCATTATATGGTCAGCAAACGTCACCGATCTACCTGCAAGCTAGCTTAACAACCGGTCAGGACTAGCTACAAAACATCAATGTGCTTTTCACCCCTATCGTCGACAAAATATGGAATTTGGGGCCTTTGGAATGAAAAGGATGCCAAAACTAACAAAAAGGCAGCGCAAATCGCTGCAAGTTAGCCAAAATCATATCACATTGGATACGAAAGTGAAATGAAACACATTTTGTGGTCTTACGAATGTCCAATTGAGGTATTCTGCCCTTTGCACCGCCAAGAGAAGTATTGTTTGGACGTCAGATGGCGACAACGCTACAACAGCGGAGACGGACAGACACTCATCGAAAATTAAAGTGTGAGACATTTTGAGCCATAGTTCACTCATTCAGCTTCATGTGATGCTCCAAACATGACTGTTACAAGAGAGTACCACTGCGGTCACATTCTAGCATCACAAAAACTGGCTGCCGTCGCGCGTCAGCCGAATGGCCATGAACGGGTTCGTTCTGGAAACCAAATCTGCTGGAATCCAAAGGTCGCGCCATGTTCAGGCATGGAGGTTCTCTATTTCCGATACCAAAAACAACGTAACAGTGGTGTGGGCAGAATTTTTCGTTTTGGGGGAGAATGCCTTATTACCCGGGAACGGTTTGGATGTAAATTTAATTGAAAATATCTGCAGTATCTTCCGGCAAGAGGTCAATGGAAACCGGCCTACAACCAGTTTCGGAAGACCCGTAAAACAACTGAAACCAGCATGGGGTTTCATATCCGCAATTGCCGACTAATCTTGTAAAGAACGCGTCTATTGCATATGTCATTTTGTTGCTGGCCTAGTTGACTATATTGGACGACAAGCATACAAATGTGCAATTATTTTTTCCTCATCTTATACGCTGATAAACAGTGTTCGGTCAACTCTGGGACACCCTGTACAAAGCACAGCCTGCGGCAGCTGAGGTTCCTGTCGATCCTCAAGTGTCTGTAGTGTCTATAGCGTCTGTAGCGTCTACAGCGTCTGTATGTCTGTAGCGTCCGAAGTGTTGTAGTGTCTAAATAGTGTGTTATCTGCGGCAGCAGCTGAGGTCGGTATCCGTGCTGCAATGTCTGTAGTGTTGTAGTGTCTGTAGTACTGTAGTATCTGTAGTATTTTACCTGCGGCAGCTGAGGTCGGTATCGATGGTCCCGCTAAACAGAAGCGCCACCTGCAGCGCCGGCACGCGAGTGACGCCCGTCACATACGGCTTGGACGTCTCCAGCAGGGTCCTGCCGGCCGTGGTCACAGTCAGAACAGTCAGACACGGTCACTGTAACGTGCTACAGCTATCACATACGGCTTAGTCGTCTCCAGAGGGATCCTGGCAGAGGTCAGAAACGAACACATGATCTGTGACATCGTCTGCCACAGCAGTGATTGGGCTGAAGGACTCGGATAGCCTGGATGGTAAAGATACGATTTCATGAATGTCGTGAATGAAACATCTAAGCTAGCCACAATCCTTTTAAAAAAAAAATCCCATAAGCCACATATTAAGTCTGAAGATGGCATGTCCACTGTGCATTGTATATAGAAGCAGACATTTAATACGAATCCATTATATGCTGAAAGGGTCTGCCTCTGCTCGTTAGCTCAATGAGTAATTATTATTGCCATCCAAGAAACCTGAATCACCTCTAAGACAGCATCCATTACAAGTTTCACAACAGAGTTCTCGTAAATGAGACATGATGGGCTAAATTATTGTTGAGACTTCTCCCATATGCATCAACCCATGAACTAGGCTTCTTCATTTCAACGCACCCTCAGCCAAATTCAGTCATTCTAATCCCCACCAAACCCACCCTCAGTCATATACCCAGTCCCTCCCCAATCCCCATCAGCCATCGCACCCACCCCCACCCCCACCCCTTTCACCACTCACACAAAGGCTAGCAGCTGGTGTTTGTCGCTGGTGACGCTGTGCCGCGGCGGCCGCGGCCCGGCCGTCACCCGCACGTCGCTATCGGCTATCTCCAGGGTCTCCGGCGAGAAGGAGAGTACAGAGTTGGGGTGCAGCACCACGAACGGCTTGCTGGCGCTGTGGAACACCTGATCGGAGCCCGGCTGGGGGCAGACGGCGGGGAGGGGTGGGGAGTCATAGGTATATTACATATGCGAGCGTTGTGGTGAATGATTGTTAGAAGACGCAGATTCCGAAAGAATTTCAGACACCAAGGATATAATGCAATTGGGTCGTGTAAAAAGTATATAAAGTTTTATTGCTTCTGGAAAACCTCAAAGGGGCAACAAGCTTCTGGACAACAAGCAAAGACAAACAATGACACTTAGTAGTTAGTAACCATGTAAATTCCGACTGTTAGAAAAGCATGATTTCAAACATTTTCAAATCCATGCATGTGAACTAAGCAGCAATGTCTAGTTATAATCCCGGCTAAAGTAAATAATGAATCAGAAAGTCTTACCAAGAAAGCCACTCAAACGCGGCAAAACACTTTCTCTCCAAGCCCGAGAGCCCGAGATTACCTTGTAATTATTGTGGAGGTCTGGGAGAGCGAAATTCGGGTAAAGTCCGCTGCAGAGGATGATTTTCAGCAGCGTTTGATCTTGGTATGATTTCAGCTTACTCGCCTGAAGAAGCTCCTGCAGCATACCACATCGACCGCCACAAAGTGGCCGTTAATCATGACGTGCGGGGAGAATTTCAAGAACGTGACTTGCAACATATTTAGCTTCATCTCAGATTCATCTCACTGGTTCACATTCATCAGTCATGACGCCAGTAAGATCAACCTCGCGTTACATCCATGCACACAAATCATACCGCTCTTAACCCGCGCCCTGCTGGGGGTCCTGGATTTCCACGCCCTGCTGGGGGGGGGGTGTTTGAACACCCCCCCTTCTAACTCGGCTCCTGGGCCACGTAGCGATACGCGGAAGGCGGCGTTGGAAAGAGCGTAAAAAATAATGACGAAATCACTTCGGTCAATTTTTTGGTCAGGTCAAAGGTAAGGTCACCAGAGGTCATTGAAGGCAAAATTTCGCCGATTTCCAGGTCGAATGGCGAAAATTTCCAAGAAGCCAGCGCATAACTCGGGAACCAATAGAGCTACAGCGCCGCGGAAAAGCGCATTCGATAGCCCTATTAACGCCCTTTCTGAGTAATTCTCTCAGATTTGACCTAACGTCAACGGTTTTGCCTGCAGGGGACAAAAACTGCAAATATAGCCGATTTTTTCGGAAACAGTTTTTCTGCAATAACTTTTGACCCAAGCCTTTGCCGAGCTTACTTTAACCGGCATCGTGTTCCTCTCGTCAAGACGCATCGAATGAACTATAACTTAACCTTGAAAGGTCAACTTGAAAATTTGACCTCAGGTCAAGGTCATGACCTGACCGGAAAGGGTCATGTTGCATATCAGTCGATCCGTATCGTCGAGCTGAACACATATAAGGCATTTTCATCGCTCTAACATGCCTCTATCAAAAGTTATTTGCGAAAAACTGTTAGATACCATTCGTGACCTAAGATGACCTCAGGGCATAAACAAGGGTCACGGACACAATTTTCATGTTTATTGTGTCTAAACAACTTGTAATTCGGTGTTTGTGAGTGTTTATAATGTCTTTCGTCCAAAAGAGACGCATTTCATTTTTCTCCCATTGACTTATAATGGGGAGGTCGCAAAATTGACCTGACCTTAGGTCATCGATATCAAAATTCTGAGATATACATTTTGTACATGCTATTGCTCTTAGCTATCGCTGAAAGTTTCAAAGCGATCGGTCACTCGGTGTAGCTATGACAGACATTGAAACTTTTTATGAGGTGAGGTCACTTCAAGTGACCTGGTGACCTGACCTTGAATGACCTTGGTCTGAAATTTTCACAACATGTGTAGAATTGATGTATGATAAGGTGTACCAAAAACGGCGGCGCTCCGCGCCGCCGTTTTTGAGATATTCGCGAAAAACCACAAGGGGGGGGGGTGTTCAAACACCCCCCCCCCCCAGCAGGGCGCGGGTTAAATCCCCCCACGAGCGAGTTCAAACTCCCCCTCCCACAACTCCCCGAGTTCCCGTACCTGAAGATCACGTGCGCCCGTTCTCATCTGGAACTCAATATCCGCCACGTCCCCATCCCGCTGCTGCTCGGTGGAGTCTCCTGCGCCGTGCGGGCCGCGAGCCAGCTGCCGGCGGCGCGGCTGGCTCTCCTGCAGCTCGCGGCGCGCGGCTCGCAGCTGGGAGAGCTCGCCGTGCCGCCGGACCCGGTCGGCGGTGCTCACCAGACGGGCGGGCTTCGGCAGCAGGCGCGACTCCTATAGGGGAGTGTGGGTTATCGATGGTCGGCAACCCAGTTCTCATGTGGGAACTAGAAAGTCAGTCGCTGATGGAAAGTAAAACATGAGCTTAACGATGTCAAAACAAAGGCAACGACAGCTGGTGCAGCCTAATACACACTACACAGCCTGATTACCCGTTAGCGTCAGAACGTTATTTAGCAAATTTCACAGGCATATACATACTGGTCGACATAATTATTCAACTAAACATAGCACTATTTCATTCTAGTTCACCAAATTTTAACAAGTTTTACAACTGAATAGTGCCACAATTCAACTCAACAACCACCGTTATAAGCCATCAAAACAGAAGACAAATGCAGGCATCACTCACCCCATTGCCCCATAGCACTCCTCACCTCCATAATGGTCATGAACTGACGGCGCAGCTTGACCAGCTCGTAGAAGCGCTGTTCCTCCAGACCCCGCTCGCCGCACCAGGCCCGTGACCTGACCTTGCCGGTGACCTTGACCTGCAGCCAGCTGACGAAGGCCTCTAGCAGGGTGATCGAGTCACCGTGACTGCTGAACAGCGGCTTCAGGTTCGCCTGTGGGGAGGGCCGACAGTAAACAGAGTTAGAGTCAGATTGTGGGACTGGGTTAAGTATAACACGTATGATTAAGCACACTCGTAGCGTGAGACTGCTGCATTAAGTATTCGAGACGAAATGCTAGTTGGAAATATGGTATATTAACACCATGACCTCACACCCACACAACCATCCCGTCCCGTCCATCGCCTACCACTTGTGCCGTCCCTCACCAAACAGCCTTCCCGTCCCGCCCTTTATCAGACATCTACCGTCATGTCCCCTCACCACACATCTATTCTGGCCAGTCGCTCACCAGCCAGTCGTTCCATCCCGTCCGTCCCTCACCCCACACCTAACGCCCTGTCCCTTTCTAGTATATCAACTCATCCCGCCCGTCCGTCCCTTACCAGACAGTCGGGGTCGCGGAAGGCTCGGTTGGTGAGCGGCGTCTGCACGCTGAGCGCGGCCGCCGCCGATAGGACCGGTCCCATCTGGTGCAGCACCGAGCCCAGCACCAGCATCTTCCCGACGGTGACGTCCACCGGGAGCTGACTGAGCATCTGACCTAACGGGGTCAGCTGCTCGTCAGCGGTCAGAGCACCCTGCAGGCGGCACGCGGATCAGAATACATATACGCCATACTCAGTGATCGAGATCCATGATGTTTTAGGCATTACATATGGTGACAAATCATTCCTAAAATATCAGCAACTCACTCATTTTTTTTTTTTTTTGGGTGAGTATGGAATAAGGCAGTTGGACAACATAGCCTCTCACTGACGTACTATACCAGTGACCTGGCCACTCACTGATCTGCTGACATGACCTGAGTCCTCACTAATATGCTGCACCAGTCAACTGACCTCTCACTGAACCACTACAACAGTGACCTGACCTCTCACTAGCCTCCTATACCAGTGACCTAACCTGCCCTTCTACTAACCTGCTGCACCAGTGACCTGATGGCGTCCTCCAGGCTATCCTCAGCCGGCCGGTCTAGGAACGGGAACCGGCGGGCGTCGGGCAGGCCCAGTGCCACCATCTGCAGTACCAGGCTCTCCAGGGGCACGCGCTGGATCTCGGGTGTGGCGTACGGCGCTAGCATGTCGAACTCGTCCTCCGAGTACAGGCGGTAGCACACGCCCGGGCCCGTGCGGCCTGAGGGGGGGGGGGGGGGTGTCAAGTCAAAACTCCATTATCGTCACAAGTAAATAATAACCCCATCAGTTCTTATCAACTACACTAAAAAACTTTAAAACACATCTCCCAGCCTGAAGGGTCGCTCCCTTTCTCCCTCAATACCATCCCTCCGATGCCCCTTTTCCACCTACCTGCGCGCCCCTTGCGCTGTTCGGCGCTGGCCTGGCTAACCCAGAACTCCTTGAGACGCTGCATCCTCGTCACGCTGTCGTAGCTCATCTCCTTCACCTTGCCCGAGTCGACGACGAAGCGCACGCCGTCAATCGTCACCGACGTCTCGGCGATGTTGGTCGACACGATACACTTACGCACGCCGTCCGGCGCCACAGCAAACACCTGTGCACAGAGGGCGGGGACAGGGGTTTAGGGGAAATCTGGAGAGTCCGATCACATTTGACTGTGTTGATAGAGAATGCTGGCATAAAATGCCTTGAGGAGGCGATAATTGCTGATATAACTGATAACTAACCTGGGCATCTAACGTACTTTTACTAGCTGATAATGAGGAAGCTATAACATGATACCAACATGATAACATGATAACAATTAACATGGTACACAGAAATGTTTTTCTTCGGACAGCTGAAGCTTCTACAGACAGCGGTCCAGTGCCATCTGTTGCCACCCCCACCGTTCAGTGGCGCTACCTACGGCCTCTCCCAGTGCACTCCGCTGAGACGCCCTGTCATACCTTCCCGTATTGTCCCAATTCCCCGTTCCTTCTCCCCCTATCCTTCCTCCCCTGCTCCTGACCTCATCCTATCACGTCTCTGTCCACTCCTCATCCCTCTCCTGACCGCACCTTATCCTGATCCTGCACGGAGAGCTGACTGTGCAGCGGCAGCACGATCCAGCGGCCCGCCTGCCGCGCGTACTCCTCGCACGCGTCGGCCACCGCGGTGATCTCGGCCACACCACTGAGGAACATGAGCAGGTCGCCCCGCTCCTCAGCGGGGTACCGGTCGTCGATCAGACTCAGCACGCGCACGAACGGCGCCGGGTTCAGGCGACCGGAGCTGTTGGGCGGAGAGAAGAGGGAGGGAGAGGTCACTTACACAGATCGGCAGGGTCAAGGGCAGACATCAAGGGTAGAGACAGGCAGAGTAGCGTACGCCAGAAAAGGTAACTACGCCCCCGACCTTCTCGAATAAACCTCTGCCCGATATTGGTCGGTAGTTGAATCTCAGCCTCTTCCCAGTCCTCAGAGAATATAGGTACATCAGCTGCCCGTCCCCAGCTAGCTCAGCCCTCTCTGCCCGTCCCCAGCTCTCACCTGGCCACAGCCTCGACTACCGATATTGGCCGGTAGCTGAGTCTCAACCCTCTCTGCTCGTCCCCAGCCATCCTACACCACACCCCTGCCCGTCCCCAGCTCTCACCTGGCCACAGCCTCGACTACCGATATTGGCCGGTAGTTGAGCTGGATCGGGAACAGCCGGCCCGGAATCTGGATCACCTGAAGACAGCGCCACAAGGTCAGTGAACGCTGGATAAATAGTGGCGGCGAGCGGTGGCAGTGTATCAACATCGGTCATTTGAGTTTTTCAGCAGGTTCACAGCAGGTGCCGCAGCGACCAAACAACACTAAATCTTACAGCGGAGTCAACGACCCACTTACAAACTTTTGGTACATTACCTCAGCAGGAGGCAGAAACTAATTAAACCGCTACACATGAACTTCAGAGCTGAACTTTACAACAAAGTAGCTGAGATTAAGATACCCCACTGTGATCCATTTCTCCTTCCCTCTGTCCCGCTCCTCCCCTCTGCCCAGCCCCTCTACCTCTTCCTCACCGGCGCCTTTCCGTGGAAATAGTCCCTGAACAGCTGAATGTTTATGGTGGCAGACATTAGCACCAGTCTGAGCTCGGGACGCTGGCGCACCAGACACTTCATCACACCCAGGAGGAAGTCGCCCTGAAGGTGACGTTCGTGCACCTCGTCCAGAACGATGACGTCATACTGGCTGAGCAGCGGATCGGCCGACACCTGAACACACGATATGTGAGGGTAGGTTATGTCGTCTGCAACTGTCGTAGCATGGTTTGTGAAACTTCACGCAATGCTTATAGCGACATAGATTGCCACTAAATACGAAAATACTGTCACTAAGGCGCAATATAGTTATCTTTTTGTACCTATAGGTAATATGGCAATCAGAGTTCGATAACGTGCGAGTATACGTCCAATAAACATAGTTTGTTTAAGTTCCTCGTTGAAGGAATAATAGCTCACTTGATAACCAGCAACGTGTTCTCATTCCTCGCCACCCTGTAGAATCCCTCCATGAGGGCCGACAGTCCCTCTGTCCTCATTCCTCACCTGTCTGAGCAGAAGTCCCTCCGTGAGGAACACCACCCGTGTGCGGGCCGTGCGCCGTTTCTCGAAGCGGATCTGGTAGCCTATTTGGTCGCCATACTGCTGCAGTGTCTCGTGACTAACGCGCTGACACAGCGCAATGCAGGCGATACGACGCGGCTGCGTGCACGCTGCAAGACGATGGAGAACCGTGGGGAGGGCGGACGAATTAGTTAGTCTTTTATCGACAAAATGATACAGCCGTGGTCATACGCTTTTCGCAAAATTTTAGATTGCCACTAAATACGAAAATACTGTCACTAGGGCGCAATATAGTTACTTATTTGTATACGTAATATCGCAATCAGAGTTCGATAGCGTGCGAGTATACGTCCAATAAACATAGTTTGTTCAAATTCCTCGTTGAAAGAATAATAGCTCATTCGATAGCCAGCAACGCGCTCTCATTCCTCGCTACCCTGAAGAATCCACCAGAGTCGCAAATTACGGTATTATCTTTTAGATAAAAACGGGAATATTATTTCAGACACATGATTGAGGAGACAGGTACACAGCTCATCAAGCAAAACTTAATGTAACACAACGCTTTTAGATATGACGAACTATCGCGAACAAGGGCCTCAGAAGCACATAAGTGTCAAGGGCCAGAGCCCAGACGAGACCAGCCCCGGCTACCCTACCTATGCTGTTGTATCCGGCCTGCAGCAGGTACTGTGGCAGCTGGGTGGACTTGCCGCAGCCCGTGTCGCCCGCCACAATCACCACCGGGTTGTCTCGCACAGCCGCCAGGATCTCCTCTCTGCACAAAGGGGCGGGGAGGGAAGAGCTTGGTTACAGACCGTCCAGACTGGTCACACGCGCCGAACATCCGCTAGGGGAACGATAACAGAAGTAAAGACACTGTGAAAAAGAAACATCAATCAGCAGGTGATAGGAAACATAAAATTAGTTTGAAGGGAATATGAACATAAACGAAGGACAGCATGAATCAAAGCAAACATGGTTTTAATGTATGAAATGTGAGATTCACAGCCAAAAATTCACGTTAGTAGTCGTCCATTTTTGTATCTGACTGACCTGTGCTGATAAATTGGCAGGTTCCGCTGTGCCTCCCGCAGCTTCTTCAGTTTGGCAAACTTCTGTTTCTGCAGGAAGTGCAGGTAGGCGGCGAGCACCTCTCGTCCTCTGCGGGCCTCCGGCTCCCGCCGCTCGCGCTCCTGCCTCTCCAGCTCGCGCGCGTCGCGTCTGTCCCTCACCCTGCGCTCCACGAACAGCGGGTTGGCCAGTCGGAGGTCGTAGGCCGGCAGGGGGAACGGCTCGGTCACCTTTCGCGAGGGTTTCGGCGGAGGCGGGGAGCGGCCCCGCTCGACGCCGGCCGCCGCCAGTCGCCGCACGTACAGCGCGTGGAACGGCCAGAAGCCGGTAGCCTCCTCCGAGCCGGGCTTCAGAGGACATTCACTCGAGCGGAGGTAGTCCGTGAGAAAGGCACGTTCACGAGCCTCACTGAATGGGCGAGCAGAGGCAGAGGAGGGCGGGGAAACAGAACGACGAGCGTTTGGAGAGCGATCTAACCGAGCGCGCTTGTGGCTGGGAGAGTTGTCCCTCCGGCGATCAGAGCTGTCCCTCCGGGAATCATAGTTCTCCCTCCTGTAGCTAGAAGCCTCTTTGCGACGATCATAGCTGTCCTTCTGGCGATCATAGCTGTCCCTCCGGCGACCAGAGACGTCCCTCCGGCGATCTAAGCCGTCGCACCAAGGACTTGAGCTTTCCCTTCGGCGGCTCGAACTATCTCTCCTGTGGCTCGAGCTATCCCTCAGTCGATCAGTGTTGTCCTTCTGGCTTACAGACCCATTTTCTTGACGATCTGAGCCCCGTTTTCGATCATCTGAGCTGCGTCCTCGGTCATGTCTGTGAGTCGTGTGCCGGGATTTCGGACTGTCACCATCTCGGGACCGTTTCCGTCGTTCAGAACCATGTCTGTCAGTCTTCCGACCAGACATCTGAGCTGTTATTGCCTCTCAGAATGGCATCAAATGCTGCATGATTTATCTGGCATATTCCTCTAGTTAGGTAGGCTACGCTCTATTTCAATTGATAGCACTGCCTGTTGGACAGAAAAATGACAAATGGGTCATGCTTCAGGTCAGAAGCCAAAAGACACTCTAATCTCTATTCATGTACCAAGAAAGAGAGCAATCAAATCGATGAGCACCCTTCTCCCCTAGGGCCTAAATGTTAGTCAAGGAGTCCCTAAATTCATGGTCACACAAGGTAACTTTCACTGAAGTAGAACCAAGGCTCATGACTCAAGTCACAGCTAATTAAGCGCTATAATACCATGCACAGGGCAATAACAATGCAATTCCAAGAAATAAATTAGGAATGTTATTGACAGCTCACAAAATGTAAAAGTGATGTCCATAAGAATCAACTAGCAATCAGATGAAAAAAAAATCAATAGGTACAGCATTTACTGCAAAAATAATGGCATTTGCCATAAGAGTATGAAGCCTTCATGAATTGTTTGGAAGCCATGCGGAAGCTTCATAAGTGGGTACACAATGTCAATGGTGGAAAAGGTGGCAATGTCTTGCTCTCACCAGGAAATAGTCTTGCTCTCACCCTTATCAATGAGGTCTAATAACTGGGGATAAAACCTCAAGGACATTTAGTCAAACCCCAGTCCCCATAAGCTCTGGGCACTGGGCAAATTTAACTGAAGTGTAAGAAGAGGTGTTCCTTTCCTGTCTGACTCATATACACCTGCAATTCAGTACCTCAGTTCAGTGACCTATGTGCAGTTAACCAATGATGCCTTTGCCAATAAATGCCAGCAAGAAACTTTCATTCACAGAGGGAGCAATGCCAAGTTTGGCTCATTCTTCATTATGCCTGAAGGAGTTACTCTGCGACATCAGGGCCCTGTTTCACCGGTGATAGCAGCACGCTGCTACCACACGTGTCAAATTGGGTTTCCATGGAAACATCTACAAACCAAGGCGTCGTCAAACTGTGTGATGTCATCAAATATTGCTGCTAACATCTTCACGGCCGTGCGAATGTATCAAACGCATTCAACGAGACAGCAACTCTGTTCCATACGTAGCTATGAAAAAGCTCACGGATTATATGAAACGTCATTAGTGTGAGGTCATCACATTACGTCAGCTCGCGCAATTTGATAGTAGCGTGCTGCTATCACCAGTGAAACAGGGCCCAGTTGAAAATCCAGATCTTCCCAGCAGTTTTGAGGCCCAAGGCCCGAGGGTCAGGTAGTCTTCCTCGGGTGGCCAATCATGAATGGCTGGAATAGACTCATCCAAACAACAAAGTGGTTTAGGCACTCAATAAACTACTCCAAAGTTCATTTTCAAAGTGAGACTGGATGCAAACTGGTCTCATATCAGATGTTCCAATCCATACCTAGCACTGATGTATCTTTATGCCATAAATAGCATGGAGTTCAATAAGATCACCAGAACAGGCAGAACAGGTGCCACAGCCATGACTGAAAATGCTTAAAAATCTTGACTGTAAGGCACAGTAGATGGGAGCTGCCAGGGGCTTGATGAGTCTGGCATTATATATACATAGGTCTGACAAAAAATCCTGAAAATATAAGGTCAACTGAAAAAAGAATATCAGACAAGACCATCAGCCATGGATCAATATTTTTCTCAGTTTATCACGTTTTAAGCAATGATTCATTGGCATGTCAAGACAAAATCCTAAGCTTTCAAAATACGTTTCGCATATTCATACATTATTTGAGCGATTCATTGGCAAGGGCTGACATAAATAAAAAATTATGTCAATATAAATTGCACTTACTACAGTATATAGAGAACGAAGTAGAAATCACGGTATGTGCAACAGGCACAGTGTACGGCAAGGCCGTATACACATAGGTGTACGGTAATTATAGGTGTACGGCATTATAGGTGTACGGTATTATAAGTGTATATAGGTGTACGGTAATTGGGGTATATGCTAGATTTTTTATTGCTACCTATGCTAGGCAGCAAAATAACATTATCCAGAATCGGTTTACATACCCCGCGTCAGCGTTCGATGTTCGATGTCTCTCAGACGGCAAAGATTCTACGTCGTCCGGCCAATCACGTTCCATAGCCGCAGCCGAGCCCCCACTGACCTTGAACGGGATTGGCCGGACGACTTAGAGAATCTTCGTCGTCCGAGAGACATCGAACGCGGGGATAGCCTTGAGCCCCCTGCTTGAGCCATCGCATCGCTAGCCGCGTCCAGGGTATATAGAACAACGGGTACACCAACGACGCGGAAAGCGCCCATTTTACGTGGATGAGTTACATGGTAGGTGATATATTTTTTGAATATGGAAAAAATAGAGTATTCTATGCTGACGAGTAAAGCCAAATTCATAAAGCAGTTATTTTTTAATTATATGTACCAGAAATAGCCTACTGACCATAGCTTAAAACTTAGTCTAAAGTTAGTTGAAAAGCGTATAGTTGATACTAAGATGGAAGGAATCAATGGAAGGCGGAAATGGCGCAGCTGTTTCATTCTTAAATTGTGTTCGCAAGCAGGATTTACGTAATGCTAGCGACATCTATTAATGTAATCGGGGACGCTGATTGGCTGAACGAGTCCGTGAGCAGTATCACTAATGTACGCCAGTACAGGGTTGAGGCAATGTGCGCATGCGCAGGAACTTGTGCTCTCATGGAGGGGCTTTCGGTACCTCGGGCAGCGCCAAATGCTTTTTGGACCTGTTATGGCCTCCGCATCGAAAAACGCCAGATAAAAAGGTTTTAGAGGAAGCTTGAGGCTACCTTTCCCCACAATAATATTGGCACTTTATCTTTTAGCTTACGTGTGAGGCTCGCTTGAAAAAGGTCGATTTAACATGGAAACCCTATGGGGTAGTAGTTTTTGAGCGCCCATTTGGCCTAATGCTACCAACTGTTACTGGCTACCCCTGAGCCGCGTCAGCCTTTCGAAACAGACGCGCTACTTATGTAAAAGTGGTACCATTCGACGCAGTTGGGATTTCAGTATATGACGTTTTCTGTAAATATGATACAATTTGTTTTTATAATTGTCATTTTTAAACATCAATGCAATGTATATTCTTTAGCATACAATATGTATTAATTTTATACTCTATTGATCAAAACACGATATTTTCTGACCATTCTTATTTATGAATACGTCATCAGTTTAATTCACACACTTATTGCATCTTCTGTCGTTTGTTTGCCACAACACGTGGGCGTGCGACTGCGATCTCTGTGGAGTTTTCTGGAAGGGTTTGGTTGGTATATAGAGCAATAATCTTGATTTTCTGGTTTATTATAGCTCGAACCCGGGCTCTGCGTCTGTCAGGGTTGACGGATCAAATCGATAGAACTTCTCAAAACGCTTTTGGCGTTCACCATCGAGGAGGAGCAAAGCCCACGGTAAGAACAAATCGAAATCACTCGGCCATTGAGTTTTTGGACACAAAACAGTATGAATTGGGAGGCGGGAACGCAATACGCAAGCAACACAAATGTTTCAGATGGGACTATCCCTAGGGATAGCTGTTCAATGGTGTTTGGCAGCCTGCCCAGTAAAAGAAGCAGAAATAGTTTAAGTATTTAGTAATGCCATTTATTTCAGCTATTATTGCAGCATCTTGCACATAATGCAAGAATAATGCAGCCCTGGGCTGTCACATCTGAAACATTTTGTGTTGCTTGCGTATTGCGTTCCCGCTCCCAATTCATACTGTTTTGTGTCAAAAAGCTCAATGGCCGAGTGATTTCGATTTGTTCTTACCGTGGGCTTTGCTCCTCCTCGATGGTGAACGCCAAAAGCTGTTTTGAGAAGTTCTATCGATTTGATCCGTCAACCCTGACAGACGCAGAGCCCGGGTTCGAGCTATAAAAACCAGAAAATCAAGATTATTGCTCTATTATACCAACCAAACCCTCCAGAAAACTCCACAGAGATCGCAGTCGCACGCCCACGTGTTGTGGCAAAAAAACGACAGAAGATGCAATAAGTGTGTGAATTAAACTGATGACGTATTCATAAATAAGAATGGTCAGAAAATATCGTGTTTGATCAATAGAGTATAAAATTAATACATATTGTATGCTAAAGAATATACATTGCATTGATGTTTAAAAATGACAATTATAAAAACAAATTGTATCATATTTACAGAAAACGTCATATACTGAAATCCCAACTGCGTCGAATGGTACCACTTTTACATAAGTAGCGCGTCTGTTTCGAAAGGCTGACGCGGCTCAGGGGTAGCCAGTAACAGTTGGTAGCATTAGGCCAAATGGGCGCTCAAAAACTACTACCCCATAGGGTTTCCATGTTAAATCGACCTTTTTCAAGCGAGCCTCACACGTAAGCTAAAAGATAAGTGCCAATATTATTGTGGGGAAAGGTAGCCTCAAGCTTCCTCTAAAACCTTTTTATCTGGCGTTTTTCGATGCGGAGGCATAACAGGTCCAAAAGCATTTGGCGCTGCCCGAGGTACCGAAAGCCCCTCCATGAGAGCACAAGTTCCTGCGCATGCGCACATTGCCTCAACCCTGTACTGGCGTACATTAGTGATACTGCTCAGGACTCGTTCAGCCAATCAGCGTCCCCGATTACATTAATAGATGTCGCTAGCATTACGTAAATCCTGCTTGCGAACACAATTTAAGAATGAAACAGCTGCGCCATTTCCGCCTTCCATTGATTCCTTCCATCTTAGTATCAACTATACGCTTTTTCAACTAACTTTAGACTAAGTTTTAAGCTATGGTCAGTAGGCTATTTCTGGTACATAATTAAAAATACTGCTTTATGATTTGCTTTACTCGTCAGCATAGAATACTCTATTTTTTCCATATTCAAAAAATATATCACCTACCATGTAACTCATCCACGTAAAATGGGCGCTTTCCGCGTCGTTGGTGTACCCGTTTGTTCTATATACCCTGGACGCGGCTAGCGATGCGATGGCTCAAGCAGGGGGCTCAAGGCTATCCCCGCGTTCGATGTCTCGGACGACGAAGATTCTCTAAGTCGTCCGGCCAATCCCGTTCAAGGTCAGTGGGGGCTCGGCTGCGGCTATGGAACGTGATTGGCCGGACGACGTAGAATCTTTGCCGTGAGAGACATCGAACATCGAACGCTGACGCGGGGTATGTAAACCGATTCTGGATAATGTTATTTTGCTGCCTAGCATAGGTAGCAATAAAAATCTAGCATATACCCCAATTACCGTACATATACACTTAATACCGTACACCTATAATGCCGTACACCTATAATTACCGTACACCTATGTGTATACGGCCTTGCCGTACACTGTGCCTGTTGCACATACCGTGATTTCTACTTCGTTCTCTATATACTGTAGTAAGTGCAATTTATATTGACATAATTTTTTATTTATGTCAGCCCTTGCCAATGAATCGCTCAAATAATGTATGATATGCGAAACGTATTTTGAAAGCTTAGGATTTTGTCTTGACATGCCAATGAATCATTGCTTAAAACGTGATAAACTGAGAAAAATATTGATCCATGGCTGATGGTCTTGTCTGATATTCTTTTTTCAGTTGACCTTATATTTTCAGGATTTTTGTCAGACCTATGTATATATAATGCCAGACTCATCAAGCCCCTGGCAGCTCCCATCTACTGTGCCTTACAGTCAAGATTTTTAAGCATTTTCAGTCATGGCTGTGGCACCTGTTCTGCCTGTTTGGTGATCTTATTGAACTCCATGCTATTTATGGCATAAAGTACATCAGTGCTAGGTATGGATTGGAACATCTGATATGAGACCAGTTTGCATCCAGTCTCACTTTGAAATGAACTTTGGAGTAGTTATTGAGTGCCTAAACCACTTTGTTTGTTTGGATGAGTCTATTCCAGCCATTCATGATTGGCCACCCGAGGAAGACTACCTGACCCTCGGGCCTTGGGCCTCAAAACTGCTGGGAAGATCTGGATTTTCAACTGGGCCCTGTTTCACTGGTGATAGCAGCACGCTACTATCAAATTGCGCGAGCTGACGTAATGTGATGACCTCACACTATGACGTTTCATATAATCCGTGAGCTTTTTCATAGCTACGTATGGAACAGAGTTGCTGTCTCGTTGAATGCGTTTGATACATTCGCACGGCGTGAAGATGTTAGCAGCAATATTTGATGACATCACACAGTTTGACGACGCCTTGGTTTGTAGATGTTTCCATGGAAACCCAATTTGACACGTGTGGTAGCAGCGTGCTGCTATCACCGGTGAAACAGGGCCCTGATGTCGCAGAGTAACTCCTTCAGGCATAATGAAGAATGAGCCAAACTTGGCATTGCTCCCTCTGTGAATGAAAGTTTCTTGCTGGCATTTATTGGCAAAGGCATCATTGGTTAACTGCACATAGGTCACTGAACTGAGGTACTGAATTGCAGGTGTATATGAGTCAGACAGGAAAGGAAACCTCTTCTTACACTTCAGTTAAATTTGCCCATGCCCAGAGCTTATGGGGACTGGGGTTTGACTAAATGTCCTTGAGGTTTTATCCCCAGTTATTAGACCTCATTGATAAGGGTGAGAGCAAGACTATTTCCTGGTGAGAGCAAGACATTGCCACCTTTTCCACCATTGACATTGTGTACCCACTTATGAAGCTTCCGCATGGCTTCCAAACAATTCATGAAGGCTTCATACTCTTATGGCAAATGCCATTATTTTTGCAGTAAATGCTGTACCTATTGATTTTTTTTCATCTGATTGCTAGTTGATTCTTATGGACATCACTTTTACATTTTGTGAGCTGTCAATAACATTCCTAATTTATTTCTTGGAATTGCATTGTTATTGCCCTGTGCATGGTATTATAGCGCTTAATTAGCTGTGACTTGAGTCATGAGCCTTGGTTCTACTTCATGAAAGTTACCTTGTGTGACCATGAATTTAGGGACTCCTTGACTAACATTTAGGCCCTAGGGGAGAAGGGTGCTCATCGATTTGATTGCTCTCTTTCTTGGTACATGAATAGAGATTAGAGTGTCTTTTGGCTCTGACCTGAAGCATGACCCATTTGTCATTTTTCTGTCCAACAGGCAGTGCTATCAATTGAAATAGAGCGTAGCCTACCTAACTAGAGGATATGCCAGATAAATCATGCAGCATTTGATGCCATTCTGAGAGGCAATAACAGCTCAGATGTCTGGTCGGAAGACTGACAGACATGGTTCTGAACGACGGAAACGGTCCCGAGATGGTGACAGTCCGAAATCCCGGCACACGACTCACAGACTGACCGAGGACGCAGCTCAGATGATCGAAAACGGGGCTCAGATCGTCAAGAAAATGGGTCTGTAAGCCAGAAGGACAACACTGATCGACTGAGGGATAGCTCGAGCCACAGGAGAGATAGTTCGAGCCGCCGAAGGGAAAGCTCAAGTCCTTGGTGCGACGGCTTAGATCGCCGGAGGGACGTCTCTGGTCGCCGGAGGGACAGCTATGATCGCCAGAAGGACAGCTATGATCGTCGCAAAGAGGCTTCTAGCTACAGGAGGGAGAACTATGATTCCCGGAGGGACAGCTCTGATCGCCGGAGGACAACTCTCCCAGCCACAAGCGCGCTCGGTTAGATCGCTCTCCAAACGCTCGTCGTTCTGTTTCCCCGCCCTCCTCTGCCTCTGCTCGCCCATTCAGTGAGGCTCGTGAACGTGCCTTTCTCACGGACTACCTCCGCTCGAGTGAATGTCCTCTGAAGCCCGGCTCGGAGGAGGCTACCGGCTTCTGGCCGTTCCACGCGCTGTACGTGCGGCGACTGGCGGCGGCCGGCGTCGAGCGGGGCCGCTCCCCGCCTCCGCCGAAACCCTCGCGAAAGGTGACCGAGCCGTTCCCCTGCCGGCCTACGACCTCCGACTGGCCAACCCGCTGTTCGTGGAGCGCAGGGTGAGGGACAGACGCGACGCGCGCGAGCTGGAGAGGCAGGAGCGCGAGCGGCGGGAGCCGGAGGCCCGCAGAGGACGAGAGGTGCTCGCCGCCTACCTGCACTTCCTGCAGAAACAGAAGTTTGCCAAACTGAAGAAGCTGCGGGAGGCACAGCGGAACCTGCCAATTTATCAGCACAGGTCAGTCAGATACAAAAATGGACGACTACTAACGTGAATTTTTGGCTGTGAATCTCACATTTCATACATTAAAACCATGTTTGCTTTGATTCATGCTGTCCTTCGTTTATGTTCATATTCCCTTCAAACTAATTTTATGTTTCCTATCACCTGCTGATTGATGTTCTTTTTCACAGTGTCTTTACTTCTGTTATCGTTCCCCTAGCGGATGTTCGGCGCGTGTGACCAGTCTGGACGGTCTGTAACCAAGCTCTTCCCTCCCCGCCCCTTTGTGCAGAGAGGAGATCCTGGCGGCTGTGCGAGACAACCCGGTGGTGATTGTGGCGGGCGACACGGGCTGCGGCAAGTCCACCCAGCTGCCACAGTACCTGCTGCAGGCCGGATACAACAGCATAGGTAGGGTAGCCGGGGCTGGTCTCGTCTGGGCTCTGGCCCTTGACACTTATGTGCTTCTGAGGCCCTTGTTCGCGATAGTTCGTCATATCTAAAAGCGTTGTGTTACATTAAGTTTTGCTTGATGAGCTGTGTACCTGTCTCCTCAATCATGTGTCTGAAATAATATTCCCGTTTTTATCTAAAAGATAATACCGTAATTTGCGACTCTGGTGGATTCTTCAGGGTAGCGAGGAATGAGAGCGCGTTGCTGGCTATCGAATGAGCTATTATTCTTTCAACGAGGAATTTGAAAACAAACTATGTTTATTGGACGTATACTCGCACGCTATCGAACTCTGATTGCGATATTACGTATACAAATAAGTAACTATATTGCGCCCTAGTGACAGTATTTTCGTATTTAGTGGCAATCTAAAATTTTGCGAAAAGCGTATGACCACGGCTGTATCATTTGTCGATAAAAGACTAACTAATTCGTCCGCCCTCCCCACGGTTCTCCATCGTCTTGCAGCGTGCACGCAGCCGCGTCGTATCGCCTGCATTGCGCTGTGTCAGCGCGTTAGTCACGAGACACTGCAGCAGTATGGCGACCAAATAGGCTACCAGATCCGCTTCGAGAAACGGCGACGCCCGCACACGGGTGGTGTTCCTCACGGGGACTTCTGCTCAGACAGGTGAGGAATGAGGACAGAGGGACTGTCGGCCCTCATGGAGGGATTCTACAGGGTGGCGAGGAATGAGAACACGTTGCTGGTTATCAAGTGAGCTATTATTCCTTCAACGAGGAACTTAAACAAACTATGTTTATTGGACGTATACTCGCACGTTATCGAACTCTGATTGCCATATTACCTATAGGTACAAAAAGATAACTATATTGCGCCTTAGTGACAGTATTTTCGTATTTAGTGGCAATCTATGTCGCTATAAGCATTGCGTGAAGTTTCACAAACCATGCTACGACAGTTGCAGACGACATAACCTACCCTCACATATCGTGTGTTCAGGTGTCGGCCGATCCGCTGCTCAGCCAGTATGACGTCATCGTTCTGGACGAGGTGCACGAACGTCATTCAGGGCGACTTCCTCCTGGGTGTGATGAAGTGTCTGGTGCGCCAGCGTCCCGAGCTCAGACTGGTGCTAATGTCTGCCACCATAAACATTCAGCTGTTCAGGGACTATTTCCACGGAAAGGCGCCGGTGAGGAAGAGGTAGAGGGGCTGGGCAGAGGGAGGAGCGGGACAGAGGGAAGGAGAAATGGATCACAGTGGGGTATCTTAATCTCAGCTACTTTGTTGTAAAGTTCAGCTCTGAAGTTCATGTGTAGCGGTTTAATTAGTTTCTGCCTCCTGCTGAGGTAATGTACCAAAAGTTTGTAAGTGGGTCGTTGACTCCGCTGTAAGATTTAGTGTTGTTTGGTCGCTGCGGCACCTGCTGTGAACCTGCTGAAAAACTCAAATGACCGATGTTGATACACTGCCACCGCTCGCCGCCACTATTTATCCAGCGTTCACTGACCTTGTGGCGCTGTCTTCAGGTGATCCAGATTCCGGGCCGGCTGTTCCCGATCCAGCTCAACTACCGGCCAATATCGGTAGTCGAGGCTGTGGCCAGGTGAGAGCTGGGGACGGGCAGGGGTGTGGTGTAGGATGGCTGGGACGAGCAGAGAGGGTTGAGACTCAGCTACCGGCCAATATCGGTAGTCGAGGCTGTGGCCAGGTGAGAGCTGGGGACGGGCAGAGAGGGCTGAGCTAGCTGGGGACGGGCAGCTGATGTACCTATATTCTCTGAGGACTGGGAAGAGGCTGAGATTCAACTACCGACCAATATCGGGCAGAGGTTTATTCGAGAAGGTCGGGGCGTAGTTACCTTTTCTGGCGTACGCTACTCTGCCTGTCTCTACCCTTGATGTCTGCCCTTGACCCTGCCGATCTGTGTAAGTGACCTCTCCCTCCCTCTTCTCTCCGCCCAACAGCTCCGGTCGCCTGAACCCGCGCCGTTCGTGCGCGTGCTGAGTCTGATCGACGACCGGTACCCCGCTGAGGAGCGGGGCGACCTGCTCATGTTCCTCAGTGGTGTGGCCGAGATCACCGCGGTGGCCGACGCGTGCGAGGAGTACGCGCGGCAGGCGGGCCGCTGGATCGTGCTGCCGCTGCACAGTCAGCTCTCCGTGCAGGATCAGGATAAGGTGCGGTCAGGAGAGGGATGAGGAGTGGACAGAGACGTGATAGGATGAGGTCAGGAGCAGGGGAGGAAGGATAGGGGGAGAAGGAAGGGGAATTGGGACAATACGGGAAGGTATGACAGGGCGTCTCAGCGGAGTGCACTGGGAGAGGCCGTAGGTAGCGCCACTGAACGGTGGGGGTGGCAACAGATGGCACTGGACCGCTGTCTGTAGAAGCTTCAGCTGTCCGAAGAAAAAACATTTCTGTGTACCATGTTAATTGTTATCATGTTATCATGTTGGTATCATGTTATAGCTTCCTCATTTCAGCTAGTAAAAGTACGTTAGATGCCCAGGTTAGTTATCAGTTATATCAGCAATTATCGCCTCCTCAAGGCATTTTATGCCAGCATTCTCTATCAACACAGTCAAATGTGATCGGACTCTCCAGATTTCCCTAAACCCCTGTCCCCGCCCTCTGTGCACAGGTGTTTGCTGTGGCGCCGGACGGCGTGCGTAAGTGTATCGTGTCGACCAACATCGCCGAGACGTCGGTGACGATTGACGGCGTGCGCTTCGTCGTCGACTCGGGCAAGGTGAAGGAGATGAGCTACGACAGCGTGACGAGGATGCAGCGTCTCAAGGAGTTCTGGGTTAGCCAGGCCAGCGCCGAACAGCGCAAGGGGCGCGCAGGTAGGTGGAAAAGGGGCATCGGAGGGATGGTATTGAGGGAGAAAGGGAGCGACCCTTCAGGCTGGGAGGTGTTTTAAAGTTTTTTAGTGTAGTTGATAAGAACTGATGGGGTTATTATTTACTTGTGACGATAATGGAGTTTTGACTTGACACCCCCCCCCCCCCCCTCAGGCCGCACGGGCCCGGGCGTGTGCTACCGCCTGTACTCGGAGGACGAGTTCGACATGCTAGCGCCGTACGCCACACCCGAGATCCAGCGCGTGCCCCTGGAGAGCCTGGTACTGCAGATGGTGGCACTGGGCCTGCCCGACGCCCGCCGGTTCCCGTTCCTAGACCGGCCGCTGAGGATAGCCTGGAGGACGCCATCAGGTCATGGGTGCAGCAGGTTAGTAGAAGGGCAGGTTAGGTCATGGTATAGGAGGCTAGTGAGAGGTCAGGTCACTGTTGTAGTGGTTCAGTGAGAGGTCAGTTGACTGGTGCAGCATATTAGTGAGGACTCAGGTCATGTCAGCAGATCAGTGAGTGGCCAGGTCACTGGTATAGTACGTCAGTGAGAGGCTATGTTGTCCAACTGCCTTATTCCATACTCACCCAAAAAAAAAAAAAAAATGAGTGAGTTGCTGATATTTTAGGAATGATTTGTCACCATATGTAATGCCTAAAACATCATGGATCTCGATCACTGAGTATGGCGTATATGTATTCTGATCCGCGTGCCGCCTGCAGGGTGCTCTGACCGCTGACGAGCAGCTGACCCCGTTAGGTCAGATGCTCAGTCAGCTCCCGGTGGACGTCACCGTCGGGAAGATGCTGGTGCTGGCTCGGTGCTGCACCAGATGGACCGGTCCTATCGGCGGCGGCCGCGCTCAGCGTGCAGACGCCGCTCACCAACCGAGCCTTCCGCGACCCCGACTGTCTGGTAAGGGACGGACGGGCGGGATGAGTTGATATACTAGAAAGGGACAGGGCGTTAGGTGTGGGGTGAGGGACGGACGGGATGGAACGACTGGCTGGTGAGCGACTGGCCAGAATAGATGTGTGGTGAGGGACATGACGGTAGATGTCTGATAAAGGGCGGGACGGGAAGGCTGTTTGGTGAGGGACGGCACAAGTGGTAGGCGATGGACGGGACGGGATGGTTGTGTGGGTGTGAGGTCATGGTGTTAATATACCATATTTCCAACTAGCATTTCGTCTCGAATACTTAATGCAGCAGTCTCACGCTACGAGTGTGCTTAATCATACGTGTTATACTTAACCCAGTCCCACAATCTGACTCTAACTCTGTTTACTGTCGGCCCTCCCCACAGGCGAACCTGAGCCGCTGTTCAGCAGTCACGGTGACTCGATCACCCTGCTAGAGGCCTTCGTCAGCTGGCTGCAGGTCAAGGTCACCGGCAAGGTCAGGTCACGGGCCTGGTGCGGCGAGCGGGGTCTGGAGGAACAGCGCTTCTACGAGCTGGTCAAGCTGCGCCGTCAGTTCATGACCATTATGGAGGTGAGGAGTGCTATGGGGCAATGGGGTGAGTGATGCCTGCATTTGTCTTCTGTTTTGATGGCTTAACGGTGGTTGTTGAGTTGAATTGTGGCACTATTCAGTTGTAAACTTGTTAAAATTTGGTGAACTAGAATGAAATAGTGCTATGTTTAGTTGAATATTATGTCGACCAGTATGTATATGCCTGTGAAATTTGCTAAATACGTTCTGACGCTAACGGGTAATCAGGCTGTGTAGTGTGTATTAGGCTGCACCAGCTGTCGTTGCCTTTGTTTTGACATCGTTAAGCTCATGTTTTACTTTCCATCAGCGACTGACTTTCTAGTTCCCACATGAGAACTGGGTTGCCGACCATCGATAACCCACACTCCCCTATAGGAGTCGCGCCTGCTGCCGAAGCCCGCCCGTCTGGTGAGCACCGCCGACCGGGTCCGGCGGCACGGCGAGCTCTCCCAGCTGCGAGCCGCGCGCCGCGAGCTGCAGGAGAGCCAGCCGCGCCGCCGGCAGCTGGCTCGCGGCCCGCACGGCGCAGGAGACTCCACCGAGCAGCAGCGGGATGGGGACGTGGCGGATATTGAGTTCCAGATGAGAACGGGCGCACGTGATCTTCAGGTACGGGAACTCGGGGAGTTGTGGGAGGGGGAGTTTGAACTCGCTCGTGGGGGGATTTAACCCGCGCCCTGCTGGGGGGGGGGGTGTTTGAACACCCCCCCCCCTTGTGGTTTTTCGCGAATATCTCAAAAACGGCGGCGCGGAGCGCCGCCGTTTTTGGTACCCTTATCATACATCAATTCTACACATGTTGTGAAAATTTCAGACCAAGGTCATTCAAGGTCAGGTCACCAGGTCACTTGAAGTGACCTCACCTCATAAAAAGTTTCAATGTCTGTCATAGCTACACCGAGTGACCGATCGCTTTGAAACTTTCAGCGATAGCTAAGAGCAATAGCATGTACAAAATGTATATCTCAGAATTTTGATATCGATGACCTAAGGTCAGGTCAATTTTGCGACCTCCCCATTATAAGTCAATGGGAGAAAAATGAAATGCGTCTCTTTTGGACGAAAGACATTATAAACACTCACAAACACCGAATTACAAGTTGTTTAGACACAATAAACATGAAAATTGTGTCCGTGACCCTTGTTTATGCCCTGAGGTCATCTTAGGTCACGAATGGTATCTAACAGTTTTCGCAAATAACTTTTGATAGAGGCATGTTAGAGCGATGAAAATGCCTTATATGTGTTCAGCTCGACGATACGGATCGACTGATATGCAACATGACCCTTTCCGGTCAGGTCATGACCTTGACCTGAGGTCAAATTTTCAAGTTGACCTTTCAAGGTTAAGTTATAGTTCATTCGATGCGTCTTGACGAGAGGAACACGATGCCGGTTAAAGTAAGCTCGGCAAAGGCTTGGGTCAAAAGTTATTGCGAAAAACTGTTTCCGAAAAAATCGGCTATATTTGCAGTTTTTGTCCCCTGCAGGCAAAACCGTTGACGTTAGGTCAAATCTGAGAGAATTACTCAGAAAGGGCGTTAATAGGGCTATCGAATGCGCTTTTCCGCGGCGCTGTAGCTCTATTGGTTCCCGAGTTATGCGCTGGCTTCTTGGAAATTTTCGCCATTCGACCTGGAAATCGGCGAAATTTTGCCTTCAATGACCTCTGGTGACCTTACCTTTGACCTGACCAAAAAATTGACCGAAGTGATTTCGTCATTATTTTTTACGCTCTTTCCAACGCCGCCTTCCGCGTATCGCTACGTGGCCCAGGAGCCGAGTTAGAAGGGGGGGTGTTCAAACACCCCCCCCCAGCAGGGCGTGGAAATCCAGGACCCCCAGCAGGGCGCGGGTTAAGAGCGGTATGATTTGTGTGCATGGATGTAACGCGAGGTTGATCTTACTGGCGTCATGATGATGAATGTGAACCAGTGAGATGAATCTGGATGAAGCTAAATATGTTGCAAGTCACGTTCTTGAAATTCTCCCCGCACGTCATGATTAACGGCCACTTTGTGGCGGTCGATGTGGTATGCTGCAGGAGCTTCTTCAGGCGAGTAAGCTGAAATCATACCAAGATCAAACGCTGCTGAAAATCATCCTCTGCAGCGGACTTTACCCGAATTTCGCTCTCCAGACCTCCACAATAATTACAAGGTAATCTCGGGCTCTCGGGCTTGGAGAGAAAGTGTTTTGCCGCGTTTGAGTGGCTTTCTTGTAAGACTTTCTGATTCATTATTTACTTTAGCCGGGATTATAACTAGACATTGCTGCTTAGTTCAATGCATGGATTTGAAAATGTTTGAAATCATGCTTTTCTAACAGTCGGAATTTACATGGTTACTAACTACTAAGTGTCATTGTTTGTCTTTGCTTGTTGTCCAGAAGCTTGTTGCCCCTTTGAGGTTTTCCAGAAGCAATAAAACTTTATATACTTTTTACACGACCCAATTGCATTATATCCTTGGTGTCTGAAATTCTTTCGGAATCTGCGTCTTCTAACAATCATTCACCACAACGCTCGCATATGTAATATACCTATGACTCCCACCCTCCCCGCCGTCTGCCCCCAGCCGGGCTCGATCAGGTGTTCCACAGCGCCAGCAGAAGTTCGTGGTGCCTGCACCCCAACTCTGTATCTCCTTCTCGCCGGAGACCCTGGAGATAGCCGATAGCGACGTGCGGGTGACGGCCGGGCCGCGGCCGCGCCGCGGACAGCGTCACCAGCGACAAACACCAGCTGCTAGCCTTTGTGTGAGTGGTGAAAGGGGTGGGGGTGGGGGTGGGTGCGATGGCTGATGGGGATTGGGGAGGGACTGGGTATATGACTGAGGGTGGGTTTGGTGGGGATTAGAATGACTGAATTTGGCTGAGGGTGCGTTGAAATGAAGAAGCTAGTTCTGGGTTGATGCATATGGGAGAAGTCCAACAATAATTTAGCCCACATGTCTCATTTACGAGAACTCTGTTGTGAAACTTGTAATGGATGCTGTCTTAGAGGTGATTCAGGTTTCTTGGATGGCAATAATAATTACTCATTGAGCTAACGAGCAGAGGCAGACACTTCAGCATAATGGATTCGTATTAAATGTCTGCTTCTATATACAATGCACAGTGGACATGCCATCTTCAGATAATATGTGGATTATGGGATTTTTTTTTTAAAAGGATTGTGGCTAGCTTAGATGTTTCATTCACGACATTCATGAATCGTATCTTACCATCCAGGCCTATGAGTCCTTCAGCCCAATCACTGCTGTGGCAGACGATGTCACAGATCATGTGTTCGTTTCTGACCTCTGCCGGATCCCTCTGGAGACGACTAAGCCGTAGTGTGACTAGCTGTAGCAGTTACAGTGACCGTGTCTGACTGTTCTGACTGTGACCACGGCCGGCAGGACCCTGCTGGAGACGTCCAAGCCGTATGTGACGGGCGTCACTCGGTGCCGGCGCTGCAGGTGGCGCTTCTGTTTAGCGGGACCATCGATACCGACCTCAGCTGCCGCAGGTAAAATACTACAGATACAGTACTACAGACACTACAAACATACAGACATTGCAGCACGGATACCGACCTCAGCTGCTGCCGCAGATAACACACTATTTAGACACTACAACACTTCGGACGCTACAGACATACAGACGCTGTAGACGCTACAGACGCTATAGACACTACAGACACTTGAGGATCGACAGGAACCTCAGCTGCCGCAGGCTGTGCTTTGTACAGGGTGTCCCAGAGTTGACCGAACACTGTTTATCAGCGTATAAGATGAGGAAAAATAATTGCACATTTGTATGCTTGTCGTCCAATATAGTCAACTAGGCCAGCAAACAAAATGACATATGAATAGAGACGCGTTCTTTACAAGATTAGTCGGCAATTGCGGATATGAAACCCCATGCTGGTTTCAGTTGTTTTAGGGTCTTCCGAACGGTTGTAGGCCGGTTCCATTGACCTCTTGCCGGAAGATATGCAGATATTTTCAATTAAATTTAATCCAAAACGTTCCGGGTAATAGGCATTCTCCCCCAAAACGAAAAATTCTGCCCACACCACTGTTACGTTGTTTTTGGTATCGGAAATAGAGAACCTCCATGCCTGAACATGGCGGCGCGACCTTGGATTCCAGCAGATTTGGTTTCCAGAACGAACCCGTTCATGGCCATTCGGCTGACGCGCGACGGCAGCCAGTTTTTGTGATGCTAGAATGTGACCGCGTGGTACTCTCTTGTAACAGTCATGTTGGAGCATCACATGAAGCTGAATGAGGTGAACTATGGCTCAAAATGTCTCACACTTAATTTCGATGAGTGTCTGTCCGTCTCGCTGTTGTAGCGTTGTCGCCATCTGACGTCCAAACAATACTTCTCTGGGCGTGCAAAGGCAGAATACCTCAATTGGACATTCGTAAGACCACAAAGTGTTTCATTTCACTCGTATCCAATGTGATATGATTTTGGCTAACTTGCAGCGATTTGCGCTGCCTTTTTGTTAGTTTTGGCATCCTTTCATTCCAAAGGCCCCAATTCCATATTTTGTCGACGATAGGGGTGGAAAAGCCACATTGATTTTGTAGCTAGTCCTGACCGGTTGTAAGCTAGCTTGCAGGTAGATCGGTGACGTTTGCTGACCATATAATGGCAACCACCCGCTTGATGGTACGTGCTCCGTTTTGGCCACGCCCAGGCTGGTCAATCATGTCATACCTTGCTCTCTCTGGCTTTGCTCGCTGATGTAATGCGCTTTGCTTACTCTTACCTGCTTGCAGATGAGCTGCTGGAGCATATGAAGGAACCATGCCGAAAGTCCGTCTACAAAGTTCAGAACTGCAGTTGATTCACCATGGTTGCCTTTTGGTGGCTTATGCTAAAAAACGGAAAGGGACTACTATTTGCTGACTATGTATAATAATTGACTTGAGTCGTGACGGTCAACAAAAGCGTACTGTCTCTTAGCTCGATACTAAGGGTTGTCTTATAAACGTATGAAGCTTCATCTCATTAGAATCGGGCGTATCGTATTTTGGCCAAAAATAAGTGTTCGATCAATTCTGGGACACCTGTAGACAATGTAAACGCAATATAACACACACAGTCACTACGCGCTTCATCGGTCATTCTAAAACACTGCAATGACCTCAGATGCCGCAGGAGATAGGAGACAGAAACTGTCAGCCATCAAACACCACACAAACGCAGGTGTGACAGCACATCTCTAAAGCTCGTGAAAACAGCTTTCAGGCGTACGATAACATTATCCAGCTGTAATTAGCGGGAAATGCACTTCACTACCGGACGCAATCTGTTGATTCATTTCTATACTTGGACAACACGTACCTTGCGTCATTAAATGAAGGATCATGATGTTTCACCATTTGTTGTTCTTATATTTCACAATCAAAAGTAGTTCACTTGTACATCAGCGACGCACAATGAAATGGCAAAACTGAAAATACCAAACAATGCATCATTCGCTGCCATACGAAGCATAGCCGATCATCAGAGGAGATGTTCAAGATGAGTTCCACCGCGCTGCCTAGTCATTGGTAGCCTGCTTGCTGCAGGTTTCGTCGGCGCCGGGTTTCGTCAGAGATTTGTCAAATGTAGGCCTCTACGCAAAACGACCCTCTTTCAGTTGTTCACATCGTAGGATAAATGTTTGACCATTTTCAAGCGTGCCAAGATGTGCTCTATCACTTCATGAAATATCAAAAACATTCGCACGTGCGGGACAAAAAGAGATAAAAAATATTTGATGATCCTCCATTTAATGACACCCGGTAGTTGGACAATCCGGTCCAAGTGTGCTGTCGCGCTAGCTCGAAATGGCGATAGTCTACTCGGAGGACTACTACCCGCCTTTATTGGCGTAGCGATCGACATCTACATCAGTTCCATAATCACAAATGACCTTCGAACATTAATCATTCATAGCCCCGGAGATTTACCAAACCACTGAGTAGCTTGAACAAAAGACCGTCGCCATGGTCTGTTGAGTAATTGAAGGCCAGCGTTTCAGTTCTGTTGACTTTTCGGTGCAGCTGCCCGGCTAATTCGCTGCTCACTAAAATGAAACGATCTTCAGACGAATAATGGTGTCCTTTGTTCCGCCAACAGCAGTTGATGACTGCGATTATCATGGACCGTTTTACATAATTCATTTAAGCCACGAACAGACATGTTTCAAGAGTCGTATGTCCGTACATTTGTGAGTCGGTCTCTATCCACCGTTAAATTGTTTACACCCAGACCTGAACGTAGCTGAAAGCTATTTATGCAATGAGAACCCGGCCTCGGCCACCTTTTTATGAAGCACTTAGTACGTGCGTGAGTGAGCATCGTGTTTTATGCGACCACGGTGTATTGTTGAGAAGTTGTAACGTATTACTTACTTTTTGTCCTTCATTCCGTCTCCACGCTTACATGCAAACCGTTTTTGCGGGGTCGGCTCGCCCACCGTGAAACAGGTAGCGAGTTTGTTGATGCCAATTTAGCTATCCGACCCTTGTTTCCTGGGCCACGTCCGACACATTACTGCCGTAACGAAATAAAACCGTAGGACAGAGCAAAACAACCATAGTTCTTTGTTCGTGATCCCTCAGTGTCCATAACAAAGTTACGGCTGACCATTCGAGTCGATTTAGAGAAGTACGCTCATACTGGCAAGCTGAAACGCTGGATTTCGCTCGTTAAAAAGTAACGTGTTCCAGAGTTTCAGAGTCGTCGTTCATGTTTATGAGCCGAGACTTTTGCAAGTTGCCATTGATTTTTTATTGTATGCCAAGGCGGCCGTACCACAAACGCGCACATTGTGGGCGGGAAGGGGTGGCCGAAACTGCTCTTTCTTCTCTTCGATGTCTCCTAAACCAAAGCTAGCACTGTGGGACAGCTGCGAACGAGTGGTCCGGAAGGGCTACTCTCCCGGAATTGATGGATTTCGTTCATACTGGCAAAAGGACAGCCATACAGAAACCAGGTCTTTCTGCTACTCAAACTTTGGTAAGCTTAGAACCGGTAAATTCACGAGGGCCGACTCCCCCCCCCCCCCCCACCTCTACGGTAGCACTGTCATGGGATACCTTTCTATGTCATGCAGCAATGTCACTTATGTCATGCAGCAATATCCTGCAGCTCTGCGTTATATCTAACATTTCAGACTGTAGCCGCGGCGGTCCCCACGCTGTTATTCCATTTTCGCTGAATGGCCCGGTCGCGTGTTGTGGCGCCGGCCGCCTCGGTGAAAGCCGTTTGAAGCTGACACTGCGCAGATAGGCGGCTCATCCCCGTAATACCAGTGCTCCCCGGCCGACTCATTAGCCCCTCGGACGTGTTACGACCGCGGGCGGCCGTCCTATTGATTGTGCTGTGTTTGTGAGTCTCCGTGTGATCCGCCCAGAGGGGCGGGGCGATGGTGGGGTACTGGTCGCTATGGTGTGTGAAATATGGTGAATATTATGGCAGAGACATTTCATCTTGTCCTCACTGTAGTTCAGTTTATGGTGTTTGACCTTGATGATCTGGCCTGTGACGTTTGACCTCACTGTGACCTCCGACCCATATATGACCTCTCACCCCACTGTGACCTCTGTTCCCTCCCCAGCCTAGTCTGTGACCGGTTGCCTTTTGTGACCTGTGTCTCTGTGACCCTGATCCCTGCCCTTTGTCCCCAACTCTGACCTCTGTCCCTCCCCCAGTCTCGTATGTGACCTCCGGCCTCTGACTCTGGCCTCTGCTCCTCCCGCAGTCTGATCTGTAACTGTTGACCTCTGACCTGCGTCTCTGTGACCTCTGTCTCTGTACTCTGACCTCTGCCTCTCCCCAGTCTGGTCTGTGACCGTTGGGTGGAGTTTCTGGTGTCGGAGCCGGCGGCGGCACAGCAGCTGCTGGCCCGCGCCGTCACCCTGCGCCGCTGGTGGTCACGCCTGCTGCAAACGCGGCTGGACAGTGAGTGTACTCGTTGGGCGGACACGGGTCAAGGGGCTACCTCCGGATCACTGTTGCGCAGACGTGGCGTGGCTCTATCGGATCCCCAAACGGCGCGACTGCCTACCATCTTCATCCGAGGTGGATTTTGATCGGAGGCAGGCGGATTGTGTCTGTCAGAGTTTTTCACATGCTGATGGTATTCGGCGCCTGTTTTGCTTTTGTTTCATTTTGCTGGCAAAGTTATGGTGGGTTTACCGTGAACAAGGCCGCTTTTCACTGAACTTTGCGGTGAACTGAGCAGAACGACTGAAAGTATGAAAGAAGCTTAACTTTGTCTTTGTTGAGCATTGTGGTAGTAAAGTAAAAACTCTGCTTTCATTTTCTTTCTGTAGGCGAAAGTGTCTAATGTTCAGTGGGAAGGTGTCTTAGATGAGCTGCTCTTAGCGGAAAACCAGACTCTCTCGCGAGTCTGGTGGTAGTGTTTTGTAATAAGGTATGCTGATATTTCGTTAGCACCGTTGCCTTTATTACAGAGGCACCGGCCCGCGATACTGCCGACCCCGTAATCATATTACCTTGTGCCTTCATCAGCCTAGCTTGCGCTGGGTTAGGGAAAGTGTGAGTGGAGGTTACTAGGAATAACGATACCGACAGGACTGCCGGCGCCGCGAATAAGAATACTGGCGTACAATTGCGTATGGGAGAGCAGCGGTTCTGTCTAATTAACGGGTTGATTGTGGCCCGTTTCGGTTGTGGAGATGGGATTGTGGTAGGCCTGCTTTTGTCTCACGCTAGAAAAGGCCATGGGTCAACGGCTTTGTTGCTGGGGCCGCCCGAGGCCAGTCGATCTGTTTTCAGCGCTTTACGGCCGGACTAGCGCTGACCTTTCGATAAGCAGCTTAGCGTGCCCGGTGTCGGAGAGTGTCCAGTATACGTCTGTCTCCGTGGCCCGCTCGGCGGATTATGGCGCGGTGTGTGGTGTCACTGTCCACCACAATAATGTCGTTTGGCTTGAAGCGCACCGGTGGTAGTATTGATAATTTGTGTAAGTAATTACAATTTGTACTTAAATAGACCTAATTAATATTGGTAGGTAGTATCACTGCGCTCCGAATTTTTTGTCGTCCTCATTTTATTTTGCGAAGTGTTCTAATTTCATATGCTGTGCACACCAATTTCCCGGCGTAAATGATATCACCTGTGCACAAACCAGACATCCACTCTACCATCTCTCCCACAGAACTGGGCCCTAAGAAACAAGCCAACCCCCCCTCCCCCCCCCCTCCTGCACCTCTCCACAGACCTGGGCTCGGTACAACTGCTTTAACCGGAGGACACTGTGCTCACAGGCCCTACAACAGACCGATGCTTGGACACAATATGCACTCACCTCCCTGCTCTCTCCCCAGACCTGGGCTCGGAGGAACAGCACGAACCAGAGGAAGAATCGACGCTGCGCGGTCGGCTGGTGGCGGCGCTGATCGACTTCTTCCACACGGATGTGTTCTACTCTCACAAGCGGCTGGTGCCGGCCGATCTGGACGGTCTCTACTGTCGAGAGCCAGAGGCAGAGACCGACGGACGATTGCCGCCGTTCATCAGATATGACTGGTCAGTGGTGGGGAAGTGGGGCGGGGAGGCTGGACTATGGAGAGGCTACTGGGGAGTGGGGGGAGCCGCTGGAGAGGTGGGGTGGCTGCAGAGGCTACTGGGGAGTGGGGGTGTTGGTGGGGAGGTAGGGGTTTGGGGAGGCTGAAGAGGCTACTGGGGGAGTGGGGAGTCGCTGGGGAGGACAGATAGATCGCCGGGGAGGTGGGGATGGGGAGGTTGTTACCGGGGTCGCAGCGCAGCTTATTACTATCGGTTGGATATTGAGTGACGCGGATTTCCGTCGACTATTGACGTCCCTTGGCGTGAGCCGTGAGACGCTCCGGTTGTCTTATATGGCATCGGGTCGTCCTCTGATCCGGCTCCTTAATGGGTATCGTGCTCACTCGACATGTTACATTCATTTTTATGGCGTTTATTTGCTTTCGCCGTTGATGGAAACATTTTCGGCTTTTCTTCCTAGATATTGTGATTTACCTTTCTACGCACTACTATCAGGTCTTTTGACAGAGATATTTAATTTTCTACCGAGTATCCAGCATTTATTTGACGAAAAGTGTCTGCCTCCCCTATCCAGATCCCCGTTTCTTTAATCTTGACCTTAGGTCTTTCCCCATGCTTCAGTTTGCTAGGACGCCAGTTCCCGCCGCCAGACAGAGTCAGCTCAATGCGTTATGCGCGGGAAATGAACATTGTTGTATGTAGCCCCAATAAACAATCAAGCAACTCAATACCCTACTGAGGGAAAGCCTAGGACGAGTGGTGGACACTACCCGAACACGGACTGGTGGTCGGCAGTCGGTAGTGGGAATTTAAACAAACACATGACTGAGTTTTAGTGGAAAAGGAAGATAAGTGTTCGGCTGGGTAGAAATCCATCAGAGCGAGGGATGGCACGTAGATGCTTGTGTATTTTTTGTTGTATTATTGGTATTATTGGTGCAGTGAAATTGGTTTGAAGGTCTGCGGCTTCGCGAGGGGCCGAATAAATGTCATTTGTAGATAACCAGTATAACGCCTTTTGGGGCGACTAACGGAGCGAGCGAGAGGGTGAGCCTTGCACGTGCGAAATTTCGAGGGGGACCTCTAGCTGACTTGTGCACGGCACTCTACTAACCGGTCTCTAGCGATATGCCAAATTTGAGCACAATCCACCCAGCCGTTCTTGAGATCTGGAAGCGGCACCCTGCACGTGCGCACGTGCAAAATGGGTCCCAACTGACTTGTGCACGGCACCCTACTAACCGGTCCCTAACCATGTACCAAATTTGAGCGCCATCGGTCCAGCCGTTCTCGAGATCTGGAATCGACCCCTGCACGTGCGCACGTGCAGCAGCACCCCAACTCTGGCACATGTATATGCATTGCCTAGTGGGTGCCTACCTACATGCCAACTTTCAGCGCAATCGGCCAAGTACTTACCGAGAAATTGCAACAATTACAAAAGTGACACCTCTTCGTTTTGCACGTGGCACGTGCATAAGGGGTCACCCGCATGCATCGGAAATAGTCCAATACTTGGTAGAAGGAATGAAGCTACCCTACAAAAATTACCGCGTGTAAATCGGTCAAGTGGTTGCTGAGATATAAGCGTCGCAAAAGCGTGACCACGGCCGGCCGGCCGGCCGGCCGGCCGCTCATACTCAGAAATTTCCGTTAATCTAAGGAAAGACTCCGCTCGCTTCGCTCGCTCCGTAACGAGTCTTGATAATCGTTTAAGTAAGTAATTATCACAACACTAAGCCGGTCATTCCATAAGTTCATTACCTGGGCTGATGATATATCATTAAATGGGATTGTAGATGAGCCGTTATAAGCTCTGTTGACTCGGGGCTCGGCAAACGTTGCCCTTTCCCTGTCGCGGTACCATCCTCTCAATAATCCCGTATCGCCGCTCCATTGGCGGCCCTCAGCGTCGATCCGGGCTGCATGCGGGCCGCTTTCTGCACACATTTCGTGCCGCCAGATTGACGGCCACTTTGCCGACGCGACAGCCCCCGTCGGCCGGGTGCTACGCTCGCTCGCTCGTCAGGGCTGTGGATTCTGAGTAAAAACTGGTTTAGGGGATGTGTAGTTGCTTCGAAAGATGGGCTCTCAGATAACAATGCAGTGTTGATGTTCACAGTCTGATAAGCGACTCGGCCCCGTCGATGGAAGAGGAAACCTGTCCGTACTGTGATAACAGTATGTCCACATTGCCTGTGGAGAGGATAGTCCATTGGAGCCTATGCATCTTCGAGCACAAGAAGACCAAAGGTGGGTGTCTTGACGGATATAGGCGGTATGAGAATCCTCCTCGTGGTCAGGCGTAGACGGCCGTTATATCTCCTTTTGCTGCATTTTATGGTAATGCAAATGCGAGTTTTAGTCATGAGATATGACTGAGACTCGCAGTCGTTCTGGTAAAATGATCCATCAAACATATGCAACAGCGTCGGCTGTGGTATTTGTGCCACAGCTGCGGTCTATATTTGCCGCGCGGCCGTTTCATTCTCGCTGGGATGGTGTCGTTTTCAGACGAGTCTGCCACCGCTGACGCCGAGGGGGTCGCCACGGAGCCCCAGGGACCGGTCTGTGAAGAGTGCGGCGTCTCACTGGAGGGAATGACTGGCATTCAGATTCTGAGGCACCGTAGATCCCATCGTCCCCCCAGCCTG
>NW_024883809.1:0-45512 GCF_019059575.1 Amphibalanus amphitrite
TCTCTCTCTCTCTCTCTCTCTCTCTCTCTCTCTCTCTCTCTCTCTCTCTCTCTCTCTCTCTTCTGTATTCCTTCTCACAATTTCATTCATTCCACCCCCACCATCCCTGTATCTGGGTCTCGGCTCTGTCCGGTCAGCATCCCTCTGGCGGCGGCGGAGAGCGGCCGCCGCCGCGGCGCCCGTATTGAGCGGATTCTCGCCTGTTGCGTTCGGAGGCGCCCTGGCCACGGGCGACAGCCAGCCAGTCGGCCCGGCCGCTGGAGCAGCGCACCTCGCGGCCGAGCGAGCGGCCAGACAACCATAGCTGACGTGGGAGGACGGGAAGAGGAAGAGAGGAAGAGGGTGAGACTGTGAGGAGGGCAGTGTGAGGACTGGAGGTAGTGGGAGAGGAGAGAAAGTGAGCCGGCTATAAGTGGGGTATAAGTGAAGGAGGACTCGGGAGAACAAAGTGGTGGTGTGTGTTTACGGTGAGAACAACAGTATAGACGGTCTGTGCAATAGTGGACAATACCAGCAGAACTGAACAGCGAACGCAGCGGGAGACTTGGACACTGGACATCAAGAAACAGTCAAGATCCCGGAGCTGTCCACTTACGGATAACTAACCGTTTGCCGCTGCTATTGTGCGGTAAACAAGCTCGGACTAACTAACCCCGGGCAATGGACGTTGGCAGCACCGGAGTCAGAGCCCAGCTGGCATCTCACAGTGGATAAACAACAGGCCAGCTGTCAACAGCTTCAACTGCTCGTCCGACGTCCTTCCGCTCGTCTCGCACGGTCTGGTCGGCCTCACAGCTTCGGGAGTTGAAACTAAACGGGACATTACAGTACCTTGTTCAGTGGTCGCCTAAAAACCACAAGCCACGGAGACAGCTTGTGGTTCAGTAGACAGCGTCCATCTACTGAGGGGTTTCGTAAAGAGCTGCTTTGTCCAAGTCTCAGAGACCCGACAGTGACCTGTGGTTTAGCATAGCTGAGTCCCGGTCTCACCATTTCTCACAACTGGCTGTTCGTGACCTGACGCGTTCCATCTCGCTCGGACAGCCCGGCGCACGTGAGCAAAGCTGTACACGTGGCACACGTGAGCGCGTGCGAGCGGAGGTGAGCCACCAATCGACGACGGAAGAGAACGCCATCGCGTGCGTCTTTGGGCAGCACGGTGCACGAGGTGTAACGTGCTCGCGCCAGGAGTGAGTTGTGAGCCACCTGTTCCTGAATGTTACAGGAAATTTGACATTGAGTGACTGAAAACATCGACTCATCAAGTGGTAATTTCAACCTTAACAAGCAGCTGAAGAGCTCAGTGGCATTGCTGAGAGCTAAACATTGACAGTTAATCTCATTGTACTGACAACTGACAAGGGCTACGAGACGACGACCATTGCCAAGCCAGGGAGACGAAACATTCAGAGTGTGGACTGATTCGACCAGCTGCTCTCTAAGGACCACCACTGGCTCACTGCCAAGTGCCAGCCTCCCAGGTGTCTGCGCTACAACACAACAACCAGGGCTGAGCGGTGTGGTGTCACGCCTGGTCTTGAGACTCTCCAGACATATCGCAGGCAACCAGAGGACTCGGAGAATCTCAGATCTGATCGCTGCTGGTTACAGTAGTGGAAATCATTAAAATACGGACCAGTGACCAGTGACCACGGATCTGCACCAGTGACCGCAGTGAATACCAACTGAGTGGCGTCTTGATGAACGTCGGGTGGCTACATCAGTTCAGGAACATTTAACACATCAGCGGTCAGTGAATAATCGGACTAATTGGTGGAGAAAACTAGTGAACTAACAGAGCCCGTCTATCAGAGCTGTGTGAAATATTTACAAGTGACACGATCTCGAACAGAACTATCCGTGTTGACTGTTGACTTTAAACAGTGGGGGTTTGCAAAGAACTAAGCTTCTTCCAGCAGGCGTTCGGGATATAGCGACCCGAAAGTCATTTTGGATAGTCCTTCAACCACCGAGTCACCTAACAGGTAAGTCGGAAGGTCACACATGCTTTCCCGTCGCCGAAAGGTGATGTAGGTATATGGTTGACGTTTCATAATTCATATAGATAGATAGGCTTTGTTAAGGAATTTTTCATTTATTTATAATTGTCACCGACTCACCATATAGGAAGAAATTTAATTGGCTAAAAACCTGCATGTGACAGACAACCCTTATAATCACATCGCACGAGTGCGCGCACCAAGTCAAGCAGCAGTCAGCAGAAGTGCTCATATGCCACGGGTCACGGCTCTATCTTCCTGTTCGTCATGGCGTAGTCTCCAGACACTGCTTTGCCCGGGGGTAATAAGCTGATCAAAGTTTTTGCCGAGCCTCAGCCGGCAGAAGCCGTGGAATCATCAGTGCCTCGGGCAGTGCAGGTCACGTGACCGGTTGCTGGGTGGGATGATGATGACCATGGGGAGCGGGTGCATCTCTCCTTGAGTAATGTGTGGGGTCGAGGATATGTGTAAACAATATTTAGTTATTTGATTTATTTCTCTCCATTGGAGCATATTTTGAATGAATGTTTAACCCTCGCCGGCACAAGGGGGGTTGATTCAACCCCCCTAAGGTTTTTCGCAAATAACTCGTGTAAAAAGCAACTGATCACGACAAAACTTTCAGTAATCACGTGTTAACCAATTTTACACCTACCCTAAAAATTTCATGACCCTGACCCAAATGGCCTTTGACCTGTGAGCTATTTCTCGAGACAATGTTTGGCCGTAATCGCGATCCGGCGTATGTCGGCTGGCATTAGCTGCGCGTTTGCAGTCTTTTCGTGGTTTCAATCGTTCAAACATGTGATATGCTGTTGGTCCCATGCATAAGGGTGGGTGTCAAGGTCACCTGAAGGTTAGGTCAGGTCATTGACCTTTGATGACCTCGGTTCACTTTTTCGAGTTTAACATGCTTCTAGGCTAGTTTTTTGGAGCTGAATTCGAATTTAGCAACCATCTGAACATTTACGAAGTTGTTTTGGTGCCCCTTCGTAACATGTTACGAAGCTGTCAGAGGTGGTTGACACCAGTGCTACGAATACCCGGCAGGACCCCTACTGGTTGACCTGACCTGACCCGACCTAGCCTAAATGCATGAAGACATCATCTGTGATCAGAGTAACATGATATTCGTGACCAGCACCCCAAAATAAGGCATAGCAGCTACACTTTACGACATTCTAACAGGTCCCGATTTTCCCGACTTTTGTGTCATTGACCTGATCTGAAAGGTCAACTGATGACCTAGGACATTAACGTTTGGTATCCTCTCGTTACGGGCAACACGCTCGTTTTTTTTTCGCGAAGCTCTAGCTTGATCAGGGGCCAAACGCAAGAGGGGGGGGGGGAGAGGGGGAGTCGCACCAACTTGTGCCGTCGAAGGACGCAAAATGGCCTGTGCCGGCGAAGGCATGCCTCTGCAATTGCGTAAATGTGTCTCATAGCAAACGAAAAAAAATGTCTTGCGTCGCGAGCTATCCTATCTTATATAGTGATAAGCGCATGAAGTTTTATCAGGATGATTGATGTAGCTCTCAATTCTCGGCTCTCGCTCATGGCAGGCGCCACACACATAGCTACTTTCCGTACCTTATAATATTTGACCTCGTTTCAGACGACCTTGACCGTACATGAGCTCCCTTTTGAGCTGAATTGCTATAGGAGTATTCAATAAAGTATTTGCCTACGAATTAAAAAAAAAAATATTGGCATAACCACAGCAGAACACAATCAGAGCGTCCAGACATTTGTCACTCAAAATAACTATAATCTATATTTTTGACGATTGGTAATGCGCGGCACACGCTATGGTTTGGTATAATGTGGGATCAATTGCAACATAAACTCGCTTATCTTTTTGTTATACTTATAAGTAGGTACCTACATATGTAGGCATCTATTTGTATCCGCGCAACGGTTTCAATTCTGGTCATTAGCAGGTGCAGTGTGCAATGCATCCCTGATGTTTTTCTCTCTTTCTTGGACATTTTCTCCTATACCAGCCCTTGAGATTTCTTTCTGACCCTATCCTTTGTCCAATAAGAATGAGACATATTTGTCCAAGTGCCGTCTGGCATATCTGCTTGCTGTAACGATCGGCCAGACCAGACTAGAAGAGGTCATGACTCGCCTTGCAGAGGTGAAAAAACCCGGCTACTCGCATGCGTGCGTAGGTGACAGCCATAGGAATAAGGAGACAGGTTCGAGCATCTTAGTTAATGCACCTAAAATTAATAACTAGGCCGTTTCCGCTAAAATCAGAGCTGTCTTCCCATAGAGAGCCACTATGGACCACGGCACAAAAATTTAACAGCGTCATCTATTTGTAGACAGCTGGGGCTGAAAAATCCCGCCGGTGCGACAGCCGGTGCGTTGTGAATCGCCGTAGACAACGCAGGAAAAACGGCGACAGCGCGACAGCTCGTCCCCGCTCGTCGCCGGTTGAGCGGTGGCGGGGACCGGCGCGGCCTTGGCCGCCGCTGGAGTAGGGGAGGACCGGACGACTGGGACGGGGGACGTCACATCTGGGCCGCAACTGGGGTGAGGTCCATGACCATCGGTCCCAGAAACTTTGTAGGAGCGTTGATAATTGGTTCTGACTTATGAAGCAAAGGCAAGTGAATCAGTGACAAAACTGACAAGTGACAATCCTTTCGTGAGTTCTGATTGAACTGGATCTGGAAGCCAGGAGCCAGGAGGAGCTAGAAATTCGATCAGACCTTTAGGTAAGTTGGAAGAAAGTGATTGATTTTTTGTTGTTGTGTCACTGAAATGTGGTGATGCGTTGTAATGCCCAGAGGCCGAAATTTGGCCTTCAAAGGTGATGAGAAAACGTAAAAAAGGTACCTACTGTTTCAAGATGACTTGTAAAAAATTCGTGACAGCTAGACATCGCGTAGGTGACAGCTTTTGAGTTTTATTCACCTCTGTCGCCTTGTTTCCACGAATCAACCTCTCGGGACCGGGCAGCCTTCTTCGTAAGTGGTTCGCTGAGATTTCTTCCATTTCTAAGACGCCATTGGAGAAATGTGTCTGGTCGACTGCTGACTTTCGTGCAAGTGATTGAACTTTAATCCCATATGTTGGGCGACTGAGCTTGACCTCGGGTAATGCAGGATGACCTTGAGTTTGCGGAAAAGATGCAATTTATAGTCGGGTCTCTACTGTTGCTTTCGTAACAAGTAGGGATGTCAACCACATGTGGTGGTCGTTTTTCGAAATTGTCTCCTCTGCTTCAAAACTATAACCACGTTTTTTAGCCCTAATGTATGAATAACACTGGCGCGAACTGTTTCTAAATTTCAAGTCCTATTTTTGTTGGTAGCTATACACCTGTGTAGGTATACGTGCTCTTACAATGTGGGTCGATTGCTTGTTTCTCTAACCATTTCATTTGAAATGCAAACCTAGGATGAATATTATTTATATCATATAAATCTAATATATATGATATGATATGAATAAAATTTATATTATGCATGTAAAAGTTGTATATATGATACGAGTATGTATATTTTAGAAGTCAACTATCAGATCCGAGATCATAAAATTATCGTAGAAAGCAGGAACGATGACCTATGCATTTGCAAGTACGCAGACATGTGCATGGATCCGAGTGATGGATCTATGATCTTAGTGGATCTCGGAGGAATCAGGAAACTGCAGGTTAGGATCTATGATCCCGCCGGATCCGGCGTGAAAAAATTATCCTGGATCTGTGATCTCATAGAATCTGACGATATACCAAGAACGTGGATCTATGATCTGAGTGGATCCCGCCATGCACATCATTTGAAGCCAGGTTTCCAAGTTTCCAAGTCAATAAGTGCCACAAGACTATACATTATGACGTGCAATCACATAAAATCACTCAAACAGAGCGTTGTGAGTTGCAACGATCGATTTTTGGGGATTTCTGTGTGGACAAAAATAAATGAGGATTTATGATCTCAATGGATCTCAAGCCAAAAAAAGTAAGACACGGATCTATGATCCCTACGGATCTCTCGATAAATTAAAGAGCTGGATCTATGATGCCGTCGGATCCGAGATCAGGATCTGTGGGATCAGATCCGAGATCCATTTTCTCGGATCCATGCACATGTCTGCAAGTACGATATACCGAGTTGCAAGATGCACGCACAACGCTTTTCCCAAAAGGCCTCCAGAATGAAGCTAGGGTGTTGTGAAGGCTAGAATCCACTTCCCTTCCGGAAATGAGACAGCAGGTCGTTCATCCAGCCGAGTAATTAGTGGAAACGCGCCATCCAATATGTGGCTGATAGCAGCTCAGAAGACTCCCACACCCAAACGCTGAACTTGAGGCGGGCCAATTTCGGAGCGGATGCACGCAGCATCTAAATTCTGCGGTATCTTTCCCAGGATATTCTGTGCAAGCTGTTCTGTGGCTGATAGCTCGACACCAAGTGCTGCTTCATCTCCTCGCGGTCCGGCGTGGTGTATCGGTCTCTCTGGTTACTGGGAGTTCGCTGCATCTCTGAGTCATTTTCTGAGTCAGTCCCCATGAGTCTCAGTCTCTGCACCGGCGACAGCGCTGGCAGTGACTCTGGGAAAAATTTTTGTCAAAACTCGCATGGAGAACTGAAGGTTTTTACAGTAGCTTTCTCACATAGATGGCACGATTTAGTGCCTAGTGTGCTTACTGACTAAATTCTAGTACATACCGTGATGTCCAGAATTAAATTTCTTGCAATGTTACCTACACCTAGCTCACGGCACATTCGGACATCTCTCAAAACCCTCTCACGGCTGGGTGAGTTTCTGCTGATTTTTCCGGAGCCGGTTCGTTTACAGGGACTCACCTAGTGCGCGATAAACAGAGAGCCGGGGGCACGTTTACGTAGCCGCGGCGCGACCGACCACTGTCCTGCTCTTTGTCTGCGGCTGCGGGATGGGGGACGGGGATCAGCCACTGTCGCAAAACACGACGCTGGGAGCAGGCCGTTCGCAGCCCTCAGGAAATGGGCGGACACCCGCCGTGCCTAGCCACAGAGTCGGTGGGCGTGCAGTGATGACGCTGATGGGAGCTAATGGTGGGTGCCAGAGCACGGATGGGTGATACCTTTGTTCGACGAGCACACGACCGGGTCATTTGGTGAAATGGCTTCCTGGAATTTCAACAGGCGGTAGAGTTCCGGATTCCCATTGTTGCACGGTGTTAGTTCGAATGCGCCCGGAAACTTCCTGGAGCGCTAAGTGATGCCAAGTGCTAAGTGATATTGGTAAGTATGATGAGGTGATAGCATCCATCATATACCATCCAGTATCCACTGAGCAGCATCTAACGTCCATCATCCACCGCTCACCGCCCGTCCACCGTCCACCGTCCACCGTCCACCGTCCACCGTCCACCGTCCACCGTCCACCGTCCACCGTCCACCGTCCACTGTCCACCGTCCAACGACTACCATCGACCGTCCATCTTCAACTTCAACTCCCCTCCCCCTTCCCCTCCATCAGTGTGACTCTGATAGCCTGTTGCACATCCGCTCCAACTCATAAGGCCGTCACTCTGCTCTCGACAGAACATTACTTATATCTGGGCCGGCTGAGAGCCGCTCGTGGCCGAGATCAGCGACATTTGGCTGCGCGGATGACTGCTCGAGTAGCCGGGGAACGATGATCGTGGCGACTGGATAGCCACTCTAACGTCTGCTTCACTGATTAGCGGTTACATGAGTGGCCTGGGAGCTGGAGAAATGCATAAGTTGAAACCACTTACCACCAGTTACCGAGTGCTGACTACTGATTTATGTGACCACTAATTAACGGCAAATTACCAGTGGCCATTGAGCAATGACTAATATTCAGACATCACTGACAATTTGCCAGTGGCCACGGACTACTGACCAGCTTGAGACCAGTAGCCAGTAATGAACTATTGACCACTGACTAGCAACTTTAACCAGTAACCACTGATAAGCTATTGACTCCTGACAGTTAACTTTTAAGAACATTGACTTTCGGCTACTGTCCACTGACCAGTGACCACTGATCACTGACCAGTGACCAGTGACCACTGACCACTGAACAGTGATCTCCGATACTGACCACTGGTCAGTGATCGATGGCCCGTTCAGCTCCTCGTCCCCGACCTCAGCACATCTCCTACCCAGCTGAATGGGCGAGGGGCCAACACCAGCCTGCCGGTGGCACGCCAGGGGCTTCGAATCCCGTGTGTTGCCGCAGCTGGGTCCCCGATGACGTATTGATTTGTTACACTCTTCATGTTCCCGCATACCACACAGTAGGTGGGGGAGAAGGGGGGGGGGGTGAAATTGGCACCGTTACCGCTCTACCAGGATGTGTGAAGTCAGCTGCGCATAGTTCGGTTGTAAAAGTATTGTAAAACAGTGTGAATACCGTGAAAACTGGCACCTAAAATGTTGCTGTTATGTGCACCGTCCAGGGAAGGCGCTGCAAGAAAATGAATGCCAGTATCTACACTGCTGGCCCTATTCCTTTTAACTGTCTGAGTTTCTGGCAAAGGACATTCAAAGAATTTATAAGCCAACTCGCTTAGGTATTTAGTTACTGCTACCCGATCAGCTGTGAACAAAGGTACCAATTTTTAAGTTCGTTGCATTTGGTCAGATTGTACCTACTGTAGATTGTAGAACTAAACCAGCCATAAATGATCAGTACTGGTGTTCTCTATTCAGACCCTGACCGAAACACGGCACCAGATATCTGGCTCGTATCTTCAACATTCGATTATCTGCTGATCTCGGAACGACACCAGCCAATGAGTCATGGTCCCATCAGTTCTCGCGGGTCGGAGACTGGACGGGTGAGGCACGGCTATCACACAATTTCCGCTGTGACTTTCTCTCATATCATCCTGCAGACCATCCCTTTCTCATCTTCTCACCCCCTGTGGCCGATCCCCCGCCCACACCCTTGACCTTTCCTCAGGATCTCCGTCATATCCTGGGCCCGGCCGGCCCGGCCATGGCCCGCGCTTTATTGGAAAGTTGGCCCATTGTCTGCCGCGTCCACCCTTCCACCGACGTGATGAGAAGGAACGAACTGAGCAAACAAACACGGGCTGATATGGGCCCGGCTCAGATAAGACCAATAAACCGTCAGTGGACCAGGAGCCGAATATTGGCACCCATCACTGATGGAACGGCTATACATGTTGGGAGTTTTGCTGGAGAGATGTTATCGTGAAATAGCGGACATTAAGTGGCTGTCGTGATCTATCTTTTCTGCCGAATGCTCCTTTTCGTGTTATGCCTGGCCTATTCGATATCTATGCAATTAGCTGAAGGCTGACGAAAAAAAAATGTCAACTCAGTATGCGTTGATATTTTTATCGAGCCAGCTCCTGTAAACGTGGAAGTCATGTTAACAAGCGTTGAGTAAGGTGGATTACTAGCTTTTCAGACTAGATTGGACTTGCTTGTATCATGTACTTGCTATCATTTGCTACCTCGATGGTATCAAAGTCATTTCAGAATTTTTGAGACACAGTCAGTTTGATAAAGAGGAAAGCATCCTGCAGCCGAGCTCATAACGCGTGTCGTTTCCATTACCTGTTAGCTCCGTGTCTTGTTATTGCCTTGCTTGGTCGTCTCATGTTACCTTCACAAACACTTCGTGTGGCGTGCAATCATTTATCCAATCAGCGTGCATGTGACGTCATGTCACGTGAATTCCTCGAGAGTCAATAATGGATTACACTGACAATGGTGCATGTCATGTTGTATCTCTGACATCGAGTTCTAGTGGCCAGCAGCTTGCAACTAGCAAATGTAATTGTGGAATAGTTAAGTGACGCACGTACTTCAAAGAAAAACTTCAGTTGCGTAGTTTTGCCTTCGCTTGGCTGAAGGTACTGACGGATCCAGGGGGAAGAGGGGGAGTATTTGCGACAAATACCCCTCTCCCCGCAGCGCCCGAAATCAATGAAAATTTGCCTTGTCTATGATAAGAAAACCATGCATCGTTTATGCTGAAAGTTTGCTGGATAAACTGCAAAGCAGATCGTAAGAAATCAAAGTCCAATGAGCTTTTAGAATTTGGAGTTTGGCTTTCCCCCCGCTGCGCTCTCGCAACGCCGGAACCGACTTTCTTATTCTTTTATTGCTGAAAGCACGCCTGACCGCATATTTTATGCATCATTATTTTTCAGCAAAAACGTTTTGATTACGTACAAATGATTTCACTTAGGCTGACTCAGGCTGACTTTTCCCAGTTACCGGTTACTATCATTTCCTTTCGTATTTTCCATTGGTCATTGAGTCAATAGGTATTGATAAAATACCTAAAGTGTACGATAAAATGTATAAGCGTCTGATTTACCTACATCGTTGTTACCGGCCTCATGTCTCGAGGAGTCGAGTGGCGCACCTTCACTGCATTGTTCTTTCACAAGAGTCGCCAATAAATCGATAAATCGATGTCATTTCCCGCATAGACACATTGACCTTTATGTAATGGGGACAAGCCGAAACTGTCTCTGTTTTTTTTTCTGTGCGCGATGTTCTCATTACACAAGTGTATTGACATTAAGACAAAGTTGCGTGGCTAAATCCAATAGATGCTTACTGTCTTATGCAAAAACCGTGATGGAATATTCATCCATGACAAGATTACCTACACATACAGCCAAGTGCCAACATTCTAATCACGGAAGTTTTCGACCAGAAGAGGGTCTTTTTTTAATACTTGTGTATTTGGGCTATTCCTAGTTTTTTATCAACTTCATGTCTATGGTATGTGCATATTTACGTACGTAAGTCACAATTTAGCTGGCTGCACCTGTGATTGTGCATTGTTCTGCTGTGTGCTCTTACCATTAAACAATAAGAACAAGTGTTCGGCCACACAGGATCAGAAAATTGACGTAATTTTCGCAAGTTGCTATACAGCACTTTCACAGTTTCACTACTACCGAGTATAACGCTACGCGAAGTGTGACCGACTGCCAGCAATGCTGCCATTTTGATCGCAATGCCGCAGCTGAAATTAATCCGGAGCCGCTCCATTGGGAAGGCATTAGCGGCATCACTGGCACGTTTTGTTGGCTGCGATTTAAAGCCTGCCAATACAATACAATACAATACATTTATTTTTCAAGAATAGAAGCAGAACACAGGATACAAACGCATAATCAGATTGGTGCAAAAGAATAAAATTCTTAAATAAAAGCACCTCTCTGCAGAAACGATAGCCAATACTTAACATGAATGCAACATAAACAACGAAATAAAATGACACTTTACAATGTCAAACCGCCACCGCGGCGCACCACACCCGTCACCCGCCCACCGGGTCACTCATAGCCTGCCGCCCCCAGGGGGCGCCACGCACCGCCCGATCCGTCGTCCGCCGCTGGGCGCAGTTAGGTGGAATCGTTTTGTATTGATAAGGAAATTTTGAAAAAGAGAAGCTATTTGGATGCCGTCTTTCAAACTTAAATCGGTGCCACTGAGAAGAATGTCAAGCTTCTTTGAGTTGTTTGCTTGCTGGAACTTTGAGGTTATGTAAGAGATTTTACGAAAGAGTTCAGACCGCAGCATGTTGAAATGGGGACAATTTAGTACGAAATGTGCTACGGTCTCTTTTGGGCTCCCGCAATCACAGTAAGGAGAAGAGGCTTTTTGAATTTGGAAAAGATTATCGTTGAGAGTTGATGCATTGAGTCGTAAGCGTGTGTGCAAAGTGTTGCCAACTTTACAGCCAGCGCTGTTAGATTTGGATGCAGGCTCTGTGCCGAAAAGTGAAAATATCGCTCTCTTAACCCGCGCGGGGCTGGGGTCTCCAGCCGAACGCGCGGGGCTGGGGGGGGGGGGGTAAATTTTACCCCCCCTGTTATCTCCCGAACTAACGGTCCGATTTGGAAAATTCAAACGCCAATCGAAAGCTCTCATCACGAACTACTAAAAACATGTACTTAATTTAAAGTTTGAGGTCAAGGTCAAGGTCAGGTCAAGGGTACAAATTGCAAGTTTCTACAGTATCGGCCTTGCACCGTAGTTGCCGAAGAATGGAGTCATGGACTGAGACTGATCGCCCAAAACGTGTTCTTAGGCTACCAAGACAATATTCGTTGCATACAATATCATTCAGAGGTCAAGGTCAAGGTCAGGTCAGGTCAGGTCAGGTCACCAAAAAACAAAATATAGAAAAGGGCATGTGCGACACATGTTTTATGGGTCATTTTACTCATAGAATTCAATAGGCACACTCAATAAGTGATATGGACCACCTCTGGATGAATTTCAGGTCGAGGTCAGGTCAAGGTCAGGTCAAGTGAGGTCAAATTTTGAAGTTGGTTGTTAAGGCCTAAAAAGGTGTCTATCTGATGCAGTTTTTCACGGCGAATCGAATGGTGCTATTTTTGTTTCCGTACGAGGTCTAGAACTTCCAAAAAAGTCATTTTTCAAAAATTTTGTGTGTCGTGACGTCATAAAATTTTGAATAACTCCCACATTTTTGAACCGATTCTTCTAAAATTTGGTATGTAGGTGCACATAGACCACTTCTCTGACATATATTCCGGTTTTTTCGATAGACTCAAAATTTTGGATTTTATAATGATTTTCCCAAAAAAGTCAGTTTTTTGAAAAAATTAGGCCAAAATCCAAAATTTTCAAAAAACCGAGATAGCCATTTGATAGACAAAGTAAAATTACGTATAACCTTTTTTGTTACGTCTTGATTCCTTTAAAAATGAAGATATTAGCGGCGTTTGAACTTTTGCCGTTTTTGAGGCGAAAATGACGAACATGACGTCACTAAAACGTCAATTTCTCAAAAATTTTCCGACGGATTTCGCTCAAATTTTCAGGGAACGTGTCAAATTGATGTAAGAAAAGGTACTGAAAGTTTGGCGGCGCTGCGCGCCGCCGTTTTTGAGATATCGCAAAAATTCGCGAGGGGGGGTAAAATTTACCCCCCCCAGCCCCGCGCGGGTTAACCCTATTAGTGGCAGGCTCCTGGCTACCCCCTATTAGTGGCAGGGGGGGGGGCTGTTTACGACCCCCCCTTGATATCTCGAGATCTAACGGGCCGATTTTCAAAATTCAAACGGCATTCGATTTCGCTCAACGTGATCTACATTTCTAAAAAATAAAAATTAAAAAATGTCAATAGGGGGGGGGGGGGGTAGAGGGGGGTAAAAACGGGCAAATTGCAGATACATTTTAGACTGTTTATCACGGCCAGGTTTCTGAACCAATCTTAACGCAACTTTTGCCGATCGATAGAGAATGAACCAGGAATTCACATGGATCCCAAAAATATGCATTTTCAAAAATCATAGGCGGATACAGATCATTGAGATTGGGGGTACACAAAAAGTATAGTAAATAAGGTTTTTGTTGGTACTGTTTCTAAAAATGGTGGTAATGGTCTTGTTATGTTACAATTTTCTTATGAGAGAACGACTACAATTGTATTGGTCATGCATAGGCGGTGTCAGGGCACCTATGTTGGGAGGTAAAACATAACCCCCCTTTTTGGACGCCTGGATCCGCCTATTAATAATAATATAGCAAAAACGTGTCAAAAGAGGATGCACAATAACTGTATATGTTATCACATGATACCTTTCATTCACTGTTCGTAAAACTGGTGCAGCATCGTGAGCTTCGCCTAAATGACTCGCTTCACGAATAGGACCCCCCAATTCCCAGTGCTTTGGAGCCGCTCCTGGTAAAGTTATGAACTTGAAATTTTCAGGGAATGTGCCCAATTTAGTTTTAGGAAAAGTCAGAAAATTTCAGCATCGTAGCTTCAGCGGTTTCGGAGATATTCCCGAAAAACCTGAGGGGTGGATAAAAACAACCCCCCCTTGCATGTCCGGAGTCACCGGTATTGTATTAGGTAATCATCGGATAACTGATAATGTGCATATACAAACACACGTGTAGGTATACACCGATCGGTGGCACCGCCAAGCAGGAATGGCTGGAAAAGGATTCGCAAGTTAGTATTGTTAGAGTGAGGACAGTTAGTGTTAAAGGTTTGTGAGGGAATGCTTGACGGTGCCAATCAATCAATCAATATGACAACCAGCGCAGTCAGTGGTCCACATCTGGGCGCCATCGCTCGGCCCGCCACAAGGCTATCTCAGCCCCCAACAGGCCGAGGCCCACCACCTCAGACAGCCGAACGCACCAGATATCACACCCGTTATCGGCCCGTGTCCAGGACCAGAGACAGCCGCAACACAAATTCCATCATTGTGGCCCATGAGCGCCCGCAACAACACGCCATCCTGGCCGCGGCCAGCGGTTCAACGTCCAGGCGCAATAGCCCAGTCCCGATGTTATCACTGACGGCGTAGGCCCGTCGTCGACAGTCAAATGGTCCGGTCGGGCGCAGCCGACCGGACACCGAACTCGACCGGCCGTCACGCCCGGCCCAGGCCAATCCTAGTTTGAGAGGCGCAACGTCATTGTTCCTCGTAGCGGCACCAGGGGGCCGGTAGTCGCATACCATCCAGGCCACGGGTAGTGTGTCCTAGGCCGCCGCACTCCCCAGCAGGCGGAGGCCCGCCGCCGCTGGCAGTCGAGCAGCCCCAAGGGGTCAGGATGCCGCTGCCGACAGCCGAGCGGCCCCCAAGAGTAGGACGCCATCCAGGGGGAGCCGCATCGCATCCGCCAGCCGCAGCGGCCCCCGAGCGCCGGCAGTAGGGTGGTCCGTTTTTGGAAAATTTTCGCTGAGACAGCTCGGCTGTTGCTCTTTAGATGTGTTTTTGGGCGCTGATCACGAATCTGGCATCAGAATTGCAATTTTCGAAAATTTCGAGACCGCACTGATCGATCAAAGATTTTCAAAATTACTGAATTTTCGACGTTCAGGCTAACCATTGCCAAATACTGCATCTGTCGATGAAAATCGCGCAAAGGCATGATAGACAGAACCTTTGCAGTCATCTTTAAACCAGTCGCAGTCGTCTTGTGTCAATGATACGATTAATAATTTCGTCGAATAATTATCCCCACACCCTGCTTCTGTTGGCGCTCCAGAGATGGCGCTGCTATCGGCTCCGCGCGGCCACCAGCTGTATTGTTTATTTATCGGCGTGACGGCACAGCTGGTGCTGCGATAGTGAGCTGTGGTGTGGTAAGTAGTTAAAGCGGTTCTTATTTGTCGCATTTTAAGGTCATGAGTGGTTTTAAAAGTGAATAGCATTCACATCTAAGTCGCATATATACCAAACTTCCTTCCTTTATAGATGTTTACCCGTTTTCCGACAGGCCTTGCATTCGATATTGGCAAGTGGAGTTTTTAACTTTTTACAAAGGTATATGCCTGGGAAAATGTTTTATTAGACACCAGCCAGACCTGGTCGAGGCACCAAAACACCTCTACAATCAGCTGGAGCGACAGCGCCGGCATCTCAGTGGTGTCGCGCTCGACACAGTTCAGCAGAGTGTGCGCAGGAACGGCTATATGGCTCACCCCGAGGCGGTGCTACTCGCCATGCTGGGTGATGACGACGACGACGTGCGGCACCAGGCGGTGCAGCTGGTGCAAGAGGCACGAGAGCGCCAAAAGCCGGACAAGGTCAGGTCCTACAAGGTCCCAGAACTTAACCTCGGTGCGAAGTCATACACCGAACTTGTAGATGTGAATAAGTGCGCACAGGAGAACGATGTGGAACCGCCATTCATCCGTTCACTCAGCGTGGAGAAGCTGAATGAACTACTGGAGACGCCACTGAGAACACACATACCGTGCCATACACAGTCGACGGAACGAAGTGTGAAACTAACCACAGAGGCAGCGGCGGCCGTCGCTGGAAGAGACAGACAGGACGGATACAGCCTGAACAAGGTGGCCTATCGCCGGCGGCTGCGGAGCAAGTGATTTGAGAGATGCAACATTCGATGAGCGGGAAAGTTTCGCGTTGCTGTTGTAGCCTATTGGGCACCACTGACTGCCTCAGTTTTTTCTCGGTTCTTCAAAATGTAGGTAGGTATTCGGTGTCATGCATTTTAACTATATGTCAAAGCTTCAGTGTATCCTGCGTTTAAATTGGTGCAACCCAATATGTTTTGTCTGTCAATATATCTGTCGAAGTATTCGCTAGTGAGGTATTTATAGAGTGGACGATAATCCAAGCAATAACATTCACTATTTGACCAAAATAGGTACTATGGCATCCATGGCAGTGTCAGCAGACTCTCAGAATCTCACTCGGGTCGACTCGGATCGGAATGTCTGCCAGCGCTGGCGGCTGTGATGCTTTTTTAGTCTCAGCGCGTGAGCTACCGTCAGACATTACCTTCGATCCGGAGGTTGGTAGTAGGTATCGGCCGCCATTAAAAAGTAACGTTACGAATTACGATAGTTAGGGGGTGCGCGGGTAGGCGGAGACGTTAATAAAGGAGGTGTTGATTTGGGGGGGGGGGGACTGGAGGGGCTTACAGCAGTCATGAAAGCGGCACATCTATGCAGGCTATTTACGGTGACCTAGCTTGACCTTGACAATGACCTCGACCTTCATGCTGACTCAAGGCATACTCTGGTTGATTCTCGAAATGGTACACATGGCAAAACAACCACAACCACTACAAAACAACAACTACAAATTGGCCAAGCATGGTTCAATTTGCGCGAAACATGGCCAATCGGCGTTTTCGGCCGTGATATGACCTTGAAAACGAGGTCATATCTCCAGAACCAAAGGTCACAGATTCTTCAAATTTTAAGTCATGCTCGACAAAGGATAAATGAGCAGCTAGACTAAATTTCAGATCTCTATCTCAAAAGACGTAGCGTGCAGCGATGATAAACTACCTGGACGGGGGTAGGGATGGGGGTTAGGAACACTTCCCCTATTTGTATTCGAGGTTTGAAATATGGATACCTAGGTCTAAAATATGTAACATAATAAGCATTTCAATACTACAACACACTCACACCACATTCCGCAAAATCCGCCTAACCGTCGCGGCGATAAAAAACAATGCAGCTGATGGCCGCGCGGAGCCGATAGCAGCGCCATCTCTGGAGCGCCAACAGAAGCAGGGTGTGGGGATAATTATTCGACGAAATTATTAATCGTATCATTGACACAAGACGACTGCGACTGGTTTAAAGATGACTGCAAAGGTTCTGTCTATCATGCCTTTGCGCGATTTTCATCGACAGATGCAGCATTTGGCAATGGTTAGCCTGAACGTCGAAAATTGAGTAATTTTGAAAATCTTTGATCGATCAGTGCGGTCTCGAAATTTTCGAAAATTGCAATTCTTATGCCAGATTCGTGATCAGCGCCCAAAAACACATCTAAAGAGCAACAGCCGAGCTGTCTCAGCGAAAATTTTCCAAAAACGGACCACCCTAGCCGGCAGCCGCACCTCCTCCACGCCGCTTCCCACGGCCCACGTCCGAGGGCAGCCACAGGCTCCGTTGAAGGTCGTCAGTCCTCAGCAGGTGGGCGCCCATCGCTACTGACAGTCAACGAGTAGAGGCCCGCCGCCGCCAACAGCCGAGCGTCCCCAGGAGTAGGACACCATCCAGGGGGAGCCGCATCGCATCTGTGAGCCGCAGCGGCCCCCGAGCGCCGGCAGCCGCACCTCCTCCACGCCGCCTCCCACGGCCCACGTCCGAGGGCAGCCACAGGCCCCGTTGTAGGTCGCCAGTCCTCGGCAGGCGAGTGCTCATCGCTCGGGTCGCCCCCAGCAGTCGGGTGGCCCCCAGCAGGCGGCCGCAACGCCCGACCGAATCGCGGTCAGAAGCGCAGCAGCCCGGCTGTGGAGCGGGACAAATGGCGAGAGGACGTTAGGCTGATGGTCAGTCACAACATAGGTCGGGAAGATAGGTTTTGGGCGCGAGAATCAAATGGCCACCGATAGTAAGCTACAAAAGAATTTGGAAATCATAATAAGCTCGCTGATTGCCAATTAATGACGTCTGAGAGCAAGTGCAGTGTAGAAAATAGATATGCACAATTTAATTAGGGGCAACAACACGGCAGGGTAAAGGTCGCAGAGTTTCCTGAGGCCTACCGTGCTGTGCAAAAATCAGGTGTTGCAATAACTAAGCAGCGGGTCGACTGCGGAATAGCTTATCCTAAAAGAAAAGAAAACGCACATACGTAGAGGAGTTATGACAAATGGAGGTGAGGGGAACGAAGCAATGAAGTCTTGTTAATAGGATTCTGTAAAGATTAGCTTAAGACACTTTTTAAACAGGCATTTACTAGCAGGGATATCATTCATGTTTGGTATACGTTGTACTAAGATTTTATTCCAAACCCTGGGAGCTTGGTAAAATAAACTAAATAAGAGATAGTTGAAGTGACGGTAATTTGGCAGCACCTCACTATCACTGGACCGGACCAGCTCGCAAAAGTGTTGGTTTACCCTCGTATTTCTGCTTGAGTAGTGGATCTTAAACTTATCAGCAATGGGGCGGGGAAGTTGACCAAACAAAAAGTCGTGCAATATAAGCAGCAACTGATAAGACAGTAGGTCAGCGATCTTAAGAACTTTTAGTTGTCTAAACCAAGGAGAAGTATGCGAAATACGTCCCGTTCCAGAAATAATTCGAATAGCCCGTTTTTGTACGATAACGATGGGATGTATAGCCGACTCATAGTTTGATCCCCAGATGACAAGGCAATAGGTGAGATATGGCAATATGAGGGCATTATACAGGAGAAGTAGGAGCTCTCTGTCAAACATGTATCTGGCCCTGCTTATTATCCCTAGATTTCTACTCACAATTCCTGAAACCTTCCTAATGTGTGACTTAAATCTAAGGTCCTCGTCAATTAAAATTCCAAGATATTTGACAGTAAAAGTCCGTTTCAGCTTGACACCATTGACTGTTATAGCAAGGTCATTAGAAATACTTTGAGGAGAGTAGATTTGGTAGAACGTTTTAGATACTGAAAGTGACAGCCTATTTGCATGTAGCCATGCTGTTACTTTTGGGAATGACTCAGAGATAGTAGCCTGCAGTTCCTCTACAGAAGGAGCTGAGTATAGAATAGCTGTGTCATCAGCGAAAAGAAGGAATTTTGCCTTCTCACAGACATTGGATAGGTCATTAATATACAGGAGGAAAAGCAAAGGACCGAGCACGGATCCTTGTGGGACCCCGCATGTGACATCATGTGCATCCGAAATGATGCCTTTATATTTTAGCTGATGCTTTCTGTTTGAAAGATAAGATGTAAGTAGATTCAATGCTTCGCCGGTAATACCATATTTAGAGAGTTTTTTCAACAGAATAGTTATGTTTACAGTATCAAAAGCTCGGGCCAAATCAAGATAGATACAGGCTGAAACATGTCCCTCAGCAAGTTTTGAGGTGACATAGTTGTGTAACAGTGCAATGGGCATGTAAGTAGAGTGTTTTGCTCGAAACCCAAATTGGAGATCGTAGATAAGGTTATTCTCCGAAATGAACGCTGCAATCTGATGATGAATGATTGTCTCAAGAATCTTTGAGAACACTGGCAAGACTGAAATAGGTCTATAATTACCAAATTGCATTCGAGATCCTGCCTTATAGACAGGTGTGATAAGAGCAGTTTTAAAAACATTGGGAAAGATGCTTTTGGATACGCATAAATTGAGCATATGGGTTAAAGCTGGTAAGATAGTTGGAAGGATGGCTTTGACAAGTTTTGTGCTAATGCCATCAAGCCCAGCACTTGCATCCTTTAACAATTGAACAGTAGTGAGAACATGGTTTTGGGTAACAGGGCAGAAAGTCAACACATGGGGTACATCAAAATGGATAAGGTAAGACATAGGGTCCCTGTCACTGGGGCCAAGGGCCGAGTCTAGAGAGGGCGCAACTTGGCCATAGTATTGGTTAAATGAATCAGCTATTAAACTGGGGTTTTCGACTTCCGGCTCCCCAATTTGAAATCTGTCTGGTAGGTCAGGGTGTCTTTGTTTGGTCCCTAGGGCTTCCAACAGGTCTGCCCACAAACGTTTAGGATTCTGCTGATTCTTGTGAAACTGAGCCCTAAAGTATGACTTCTTTGCATGCCGAATAGCCAGCCTAAGGGTATTTCGATATTTTGTGAACTTGTTTTTATTTTCAGATGAACGCTCCCTAAGAAATTGCTTTAGAAGCCTGTTTCTCACCTCGATAGACCTCAAGAGACCAGGAGTCATCCATGGTTGGATAGGAGAAAAACGTCTTGAAGAGCAAGGCAAAGTAACTTGTCTGTCTCTATAGTTACAATTGAGACCAGCCTCTCTGCAGCTATCTCTGGGTCATCAATAGCGTAGTATCCAACCAGGCGTTCCGTAATGGCGGCCCTCAAGTCATCTATCCTATCGTAATTAAACTTAGGCTGGGTAGAAGGACGAATTGTTTCCAACCTTTTGTTTGATATCAAATTCGAGGAGCAAAGAATAGCTTGATGGTCTGCTATACCACAGCATAATGTACCACTGTTTGTAATGGTACCAAGAGCGTTGGTAAAAATATTATCAATCAATGAGGCCTTATAAGGTGGCACAGTTGCAATGCGAGTTGGAACAGTGATAGTGGGATAAAATCCAAATGAATTAAGGCAGTCCAGGAATAACTTGGAATCAGTCTCCTCATTGTAATTGAATAAATTTATGTTCCAATCGCCTCCCCAGAAACAAGGTCTGTTAAAGTGAATGACTTTAGTCAGGGTATCTTCAACATACTCCATGAATAGCTTCACAGGGTACGAAGGAGACCTGTACACTGTGGCAACAAGGAACGATGGTTTGTGTGGCACTGAGACCAGCAAGAATATGGATTGGAACTCAATCTCTTGAGCACACAGGCTATCTTGGATTTTGCAAAAGGGAAATAACTCTCTTTTTACATATATTGCACAACCTTTGCCAGTGATGCAAGCATCAGGTATGGAGTGAAACAGTTCATATCCGGGTATTCCATAATGAATGATTAGGCTCGGGTCAAGCCAGGTTTCTGAAATGAGGATGAAATCGGCATTTTGTTTTGCTCCATGCACCAAAGTAACAACCTCATTGTGGCTTTGGTGCAATGACCTAGCATTAATGTGAAGGAAAGTGATATTGCCTTGTTCAAACAAGCTGGCTGACTGCGATGGAAGGAAAGTTGAACAATTATTTGCAACAGCCAGAAGGTTGGGAACATCTAATTGCACATGACCAACGATTGGGGTATCATTGGGAAGAAACCGAAGCAGTTCACCCTCATCCTTAACAAAGTAAGCTCCAGTAGCAGTAATAGGGGAGAGTGGGGCAAAGCGGCCACCCTAACGCTTCTCACGATGCCAACGCTTGATTTTTAAATTTGGAAAGATTCTTTCTATACCAATGTGATCCCTATTAAGTTGCCTTTTATTTCAACTGCGTTTTATTTCCAAAGGCGTTCACATATGGAAGATATTGACAAAACTTTAAACCTATGCATATTGGCCACTTTGCCCCATACCCTGGGGCAAAGCGGCCACCGGCGTCTTCTCAAGTCCCGATATGAGAAACAAAATAGTTGCCTCATGTACGACTAGGGTATTTGATGGTGACAAGGTTTAAGCGACAATGGATGTTTGCTTTGTCAGCATCCCACCTGTAGGTAAACAAAGAAAGGATTTTCATGAAAAAACATTTAATTGCATTATTTGGTAACTCATGCAACTGAAAAGTGGCCAAGATGAATGCACGACGACACATTTGAGTATAAATAATGTTTTTTATCCAGATGGAAACAACTTATGGCCAATTGGGGGGTGGCCACTTTGCCCCGGCCACTTTGCCCCGCGCATACCGTCCGAGACAAAAATATTCCAGCTTAGCTATTAGTGGGGTAAAAAACATTAAAACTGGTAAAATACATGCACGATAACCATGCAATGCATGGACAAGAACGCTTATAAAAATTCCAAACGGTTATGGAATAACATAACATTCAAAAATTGTAAACATAGTTGGTAACCTGGCAAGAAATGCTTTTCCGTGTTTCACAGAACAATGGTGATGGGCCTGAAACCCCGGTCTGGCTCATTCGAACGACCGTGAAGAGAAGTATAATTGGAAACCATAAATTGGAACTGACGCCAGCTATGAAGGGCTAAAACGATGGGTGGCCGCTTTGCCCCGGGTGGCCGCTTTGCCCCACTCTCCCCTACTTATGTTGGGAAAAAAACAAAAGAAGAAAAACAGCAGATGAAAGAAAAAAATCAAAAGACAAGTAACACTAGGAATAGCCGGTCAGTACATCCATGGTACTCATATCAGAGCTGTCAGATCAAATCGGCATTCTATGCATCAGAGGGTAATGGGACAGATAGCCCTCCACTTTCTCCAGACCCCCCACCCACTCCAGGCCCAGGGTGTGAGTCAGCTTGTGCACCATTCTGAGCAGTCCCAGCATGGGCCCCATGTTCAGACTGACCAGTGGGCCTCTGTTCAGCACCAGAGCCACCAGGCAGCCCACTTGCCACCTGCCCCTGAGGTTGAGGGGTCCTCTCAGACACAGGAGGCAACCTCTGGTTTCTGTTTATCTTGCGATTGCGCTGAACATCAACCCACTGGCCAGTCCCGGAGCCAGATCCAGATCCAGATCCCCTGCCACTAATAGGGTTAACCCGCGCACCGACGGGGGGGGGGCGGATATCCATTTATGCATGCACCCTGAGGTTTTTCGCGGATAGCGGAAAAACCGCGGCGCGTAGCGCCGCGAAATTTAATATGCCTATTCTCTCATCAATTTTGCACATGGTGTGCAAGTTTGAACCTCCTAACTTTCAAGGTCAGGTCACCAGGTCACTTTGAATGATCCAACCTCAAGTCACTTTTTTGCAAATTTGTCACCGTGCCAGAGCTACAGTAGATGTCGGAGGCCTTTGAAAGTCGCAGGATGTTATAAGGTCATTAGTAGCTACAATTTGTATATCTCGGAATTTTGATGTCGGTGACCTAAGGTCAGGTCAATTTCGCGACCTCTCCATTATAAGTCAATGGGGGAAAAATCAACTCCCTGTTTTTACCACTAAAACGGGTCGGAATGGCCCCATATACCATACATGACTTCATATACGATCAATGTTCACTACCTTGAGGTCTGTTTTGCTGTTGGGCAGCTGTAAGGTCATGTGACGTGATCAAAGGTCACCAGCGGTTTTTTGCCAATAACTCCGTACAGGAACAAGATACAGCCGCGCGGATGGTCTCATTGTGTTCAGCTCGTCAAGACGCATCGAATGATATACATGATGACCTCGAGGTCACGTGACCTGAGGTCAACCTTTGACCTTGACCTTTCGAGGTCAACATATATATCATTCGATGCGGATTGATGAGAGGATCACGATGATGCCCTTAGTTTGTTCCTATCTTGACTAATCCGAAAGTTATTCGAGAAAAACTCTCTCCATATCTAGCGCCGCCATTTTGACTTTTTCGACCCCTGTGACGTCATCTTTGACCTGACCTGAAAATGACCTTTGTAAAAATTGTAGGCCTTGTCCGTGCGTATCCGATGCCGTTTACCGCTTGTCGCTATCATGCTTCGTTCTCGAGATCTCAGGGGGGGGGGGCGGTCATCCGCCCCCCCCCCCGTCGGTGCGAAGTTGGCGCAGACCCCCGTCGGTGCGCGGGTTAAAGGATTTCAGGTTAGGTTCGGTTCTTATTGTTGCTGGGAGGTTGTTCCAATCCCTTGTAGTTTGGGGAATAAATGATTTTTGAAAAAGGGTTGTTCTGTTGTTAGGGAGGGAAAGTGTGTCCCGTAGGCCATACCCGTGCCATACCCGTAGGCCATCATTGGTACATATTTGGCAGCCAAAAGTGGTAGCTGAGTGGCAACATTAACTCTAAGTGACTCTTATAATTTAAGGTGAGAAAGGGCGAACTTTTCAAAATGTCACAAGGCAGCACAGGGGTAGAGCCTCCTGTACAGTTGGTGGAGCGGCTGCTCCACTATTTTGCCATTTTGCCCCAGCAATACGTGCTTTTCCCCACCATTTTAAGCTGATTTGTAGGACTTTGCTGCTTTTCAAATCAATCTTTTCCGCATTCAGAAACTTTGGAATGTCGGTGTAATGCACAATCTTACATCTGAAATGAAAGGAATTGATTCAGTGTTCATTTTATTCAAATTGACAAATCGGATGAAAATGAAAAATCGGAAGCTGTTTATTACAAACCAAAGAGTGCGAGCACGTCACATGCGCTACACATAATCCTTGACATGTGATCGACATTTTCAAGCAGACTGAGAACTGGCCTTACTCTATGCCCAAATAGTCTCACGTTTTTTTTTTCATAACTAATCCCTGTGTATGTTAGGAGTTCATCCAACGCAATAAAAATGGCATAGCTTGTTGACTCCCTGAACTTGTGCTGGTGCCTGGTGAAGCGCCCAGATTTCGCACATCCCCTCTCCTCACAGGATTGCGGTACTTGGTAGGAGCAGGACGTTCTCAGTGCGCTAATGTGGGATTTTAAGCATCTGCTAATTCAGAAAAGACAGCTGGAGAAGGCAATGCATGACAGGGGCGTCGACTGTCAGCTACACTAAGCAGCGTTCTCTGATTACACGGACAATGGGGTCGGTAATTGATACCTACTCTGACGTAAGTAATGTACTCACTGCTGAGACGTAATTGAGGTGCTCGCATAAAGCCGTGGCCCGTGGCGGTAATTTGATGTGTGCTTACAGATATTTGTGACGGCGTTTGATGTGTTTACACATATTTTGTCTGTAATTGATGTGCTCACTGCTCACACAAATTTGCACCGGTTGTTGATGTGATCACGGGCAGTTAAGTGAATTCTGTCAAGTGAATGACAATTGGGTGACTATACCGGGTGGCCCAGAAAAAAACGTTCCGAACTTTGGAGGCCTATATATCAAATTCGAGTACAAATAACGAGCCAAAATTTTCATCAAGTTTGCGTCAGTTCTTTGCGCATTGGCATGCCAAATTATAACACTATACCATCATTTTCAAGCTGACAATCTTGAGTTGAATTAAGCAAGATGTTTTTGCTTTTTTTGCCGATATCAAACGATAGGTAGTGATGATTGGGTTAGACGTCCCATCCTATGTTATAAAAAAGAATAAAAGATAGAGCACGTGAATGAAACCAACATGTATGTTCTTATCTTAAATATTTTTGTCTCACTTATGTGCCAAATATTCAAATACTGAGCCAAAATGGTGCTCATGGATGCCATTCGTTTCAACACCAAATCATGTTTCGAGCACACACAGAAAAATATTGACACCGTTAGCGGTGTAATTGCACAGTACATATCTGAGCACTTGAGGAAAGTTAATTTAGTCCCTTCCCCGCTTAAATTACTCGCGCTTCTAAATGAACACCAGGAAGAAGGTAATAGAACACTGTTAGGAGGGTTGGGTGTTTTACTACATGTAGCAAAACACCCAACCCTCCTAACAGTGTTCTATTACCTTCTTCCTGGTGTTCATTTAGAAGCGCGAGTAATGTAAGCGGGGAAGGGACTAAATTAACTTTCCTCAAGTGCTCAGATATGTACTGTGCAATTACACCGCTAACGGTGCTAATATTTTTCTGTGTGCAGGAGTGGCACGGTGCATGGATTACTGCTGATTACCCTCCTTTCAGTAGATCAAACATTAAATCGACCGGATAAGGAAAACAAACTAAAGCAGACTGGTTCCTGTGCTAGAAGACCACAGAACAGCTTATAAAAAAACAACATTGCCAGCAGATGACAAAAAAAAACTGGTTGAAAAGCTACCTTTTCCCAGGAATGTCAGCCAGGAAAGCATTTGAGCCACAAGATGGTTAGAAAACTGGAAACTTCTTTCGATGCCGCTGGCACAGAGCCATCGTGGTTGCCTGAGGGAATGTGTCATTCTGAGACCCGAACCATCAATGAGACTAGCTGCCAGTAGAAGTCATGGCTCTAGGTCGCCATGCCGCGGGTTGAAAGTGACCCGTTCACTCACATTCTTTGGTAAACATCGGAGCAAAAAAGTAATTTTTACATGGCATGCTTGAAACACGAACCGTTTAAAAAGTAATTTACTGAACAACATGAAAATCACACCATTTACTGAAAATGTGTGCCGCATTGACTATTCGAAGTTTCAATGTTGTATCTTTATCACTTTGTGAGAAATATTGATTTAAAGTTGGGAACGTTTTTTTCTGGGCCACCCGGTATATGGCCTTGATTAGGTGGACGCCTAATGCGGCCTTGCCTAATGCCCTCACGGACACTTGGATGGACAGTTGATGAAATCACAGACAGCTGGGTGAGCAGTTGATGCTCTCTGGGACAATGGGTTGGAGAGGTGATGCCCTCACGGACAGTTGGGCATGTATGTACGAGGGGGTATCGAAAAGTTCTGATCATCACCACGAATGAGATGTGATAGAAATTTGATTTTTTTACATGATGTTCATTACTCCTTTACAAGTCACCACACACGACCGCAAACTTATTGCATCGTTTCTTGAGCTGCCTCAGGCGGTCATTGTAGGACCTTCGCATTGTCCCGTAAATCACTGCTCCATCTCATCAATGACGTCATTTCTGTCCTTAAATCACCGGCCATACTGTGGATTCTTCATCTCCCGTAACAATCAAGAGTCAGTTAACCCGGCAGTTGCTGGGGTATTTCGCCACCCACCGTTTGCTGGGGGGGGGGCGTTAAACGCCCCCAGCCGATAACTCGAGAACCAATAGGCGCAGCGAAACGCACGAGGCGGCAAACGAAAGAACGCGACGAGACGCTTCAGATGAGTACTTTAAAGTTGAATTTTGAGGTCACAGGTCGGGTCAAGGTCAGGTCAAACACCTGAAATCGGGCTTTCAGTAGCATGGACTTCAGGACTTCGCAATGGGCGCCTCTCGTCATAAGCTCTGTCAAAACGGTGCACAATCCATCATATAAGGCCTACAAGAGTGTCAGCTTCATGTAGGGGTCAGTCAAGCATAGGTCAGGGTCAAGGTCAGGTCAACCGGGTTGGCACATATCCCCGAAAATCAAAACTGATATTCGCAGCCTGCGACACATGTATTATGGGTAATTTGGGGCGTAGAACACGATGGTGACATTCATTTTATCATATGTGTACGTGTTTGGCTCAAAAAGTTAAATTCAAGAAATGCATGTATCATGGTCGTGAAGTAGTCACGAGAAATTGCCAAGATTCAGTTCAAGATTTTGGGAAATGCGGAACGATAATCAATAATTATCGAAGATAGCTATTTGATTGTTCATGGTATTGGCAGTCTAATGGCGTTTACGGCATGTCTGTATGTCTATTCTGTGATTTTATATGATTTTTTGAACATATGCCGTTTTTGGTCGAAAACTCAGAAATCATGACGTCACTAAAACCTCGATATCTCAAAAATTTTCCGACCGATTTTTTTTTTTTGAAACTTTGTCACAATAAACCTCAATCAATTTTCTACAGGTACCCAAAATTTGGCGCGCCTGCGGCGCGCCGTTTTTATGCTATGGCCCGGCGAAAAAAGTGGGGCGTTTAACGCCCCCCCCCCCAGCAACGCGCGGGTTAATACCCGGTCAGGTGAATTTCTTAGATGCTGTAGGATTTAATGTCTACATCATGTTCCTTCTTCAATCGCAGCTCAGGACGAATGGGCGGGAGCGCTGTCGGTGCGGATAAAACATCTTTCTTGGGCTTTTTTGCGGCGAATCTGCTTGAGGCCATCTCGCAACTTCTTCAAAAGTGTGCAGTGGTGCTTTCTCATCATTATCCGACCATCATCAAGACAGTCGGTAATGACTATCCTTCGCCAGATCCAGAACACTGATAGCATTGACCTTCCATATCGGCTTCTGCATCTTCGCCTTTTAAGAAGGACAGATGTGCCGTGCTTAAACTTCTTGATCATCTTTTTGTCTCTGGATCATGCACATAGACCCAGCATTCGTCACAAGTCATCAAATTATCGAAGATGTCTTCAATTTCCTAAAAAAGGCCTAGTTTTGATTTCGAAGGGCCAAGACGCATTTTTCTCTTGAACAAAGAAGACACACGAACTTCTAAGCGGGCTGACTCCTTTATCGTCTGTAGTTCTTCGCTGATAATATTTTCAGGCACTGCCAGCATTGAGACCTTTCTGTTGCACAAGCATATGAAAGGTCACACGACGATCTGTAAGGATGAGGTCCTCCACTTCCTTCACAGTCACCACCTTGTCAGTCACTGGTAGCCACTCTCTTCTTGACTCCCCTGCAAGGGCCATGCAACCAAGTTGAAAATTATTTCTTCATTTTCGGTAAGTGCATGAGATGGGCTTTCCTCGCCATAAACTGATTTCACGTTCTTGATGTATTTTCTCAGTGTGATACCGTTTCAAATGCATTAGTTGGATGACGGTTCGGTCCTCAATGGGCCCAATACTCATCTTTTTTACTTCTAAGTCTCTCCTACATAAGATAAAACCACTTCTCAGGATTCTCTTTGCGGGAACATTGTTCTTAAGAACCAAATATAATACCAACCAAAAATCATCAAAATCGGTCTACATCTTCTATGTGATGATCAGAACTTTCCGATACCCCTCGTATGTATGTATGTATGTATGTATGTATGTATGTATGTATGTATGTATGTATGTATGTATGTATGTATGTATGTATGTATGTATGTATGTATGTATGTATGTATGTATGTATGTATGTATGTATGTATGTATGTATGTAAGTATTGTATTGTATGCATGCATGAGTATTATATGTATGGGTGGACAGTTGCCCAGACGGCCAGTTAGGTCGATAGTAGCCGTTTTCACAACGGCCATCTGGTACACATTTGGTGCACATCTGGTACAGATAAGGTGAAGATTTGGTCAAATTAGGTTCAGTGTGTGTGTCTCTTAGCAGCTATCAGCTAGGGTTGAACTGATAGCCTATATGCTTGCTTTGTCATATTATCAGAGAGCATCATCGATTAAAACACAGAAATAAATTCATAAAATGAAGATATTTGTTGTAAAAGAAATTAGGTGCAGATTTGGTCAAATCAGGTGCATTCGCCGGATAGCCCGTCGTGAAAACGGCTAATGACGCGGTCTCGCGGACAGTTGGGACTGAGTGAATGCAGTCACGGACAGTTGGGACTGAGTGAATGTGCAGTCACGGACAGTTGGGACTGAGTGAATGCAGTCACGGACAGTTGGGACTGAGTGAATGTGCAGTCACGGACAGTTGGGACTGAGTGAATGCAGTCACGGCCAGTTGGGACTGAGTGAATGCAGTCACGGACAGTTGGGACTGAGTGAATGCAGTCACGGACAGTTGGGACTGAGTGAATGCAGTCACGGACAGTTGGGACTGAGTGAATGCAGTCACGGACAGTTGGGACTGAGTGAATGCAGTCACGGACAGTTGGGACTGAGTGAATGCAGTCACGGACAGTTGGGACTGAGTGAATGCAGTCACGGACAGTTGGGACTGAGCGAATGCAGTCACGGACAGTTGGGACTGAGTGAATGCAGTCACGGACAGTTGGGACTGAGTGAATGCAGTCACGGACAGTTGGGACTGAGTGAATGCAGTCACGGACAGTTGGGACTGAGTGAATGCAGTCACGGACAGTTGAGCTGATAGGAGAGCGCCAGCTGACACAAGGGTGGCCACGCGGCGCTAGCGGGGTTATCATGCCAGCCGGGCCAGCCATACTCCGAGCCCGGCCCGAGGAGAACCACGGGCTCCTCCACGACGCCAAACGTCACCTTGTCGGGCTGCTGGTCGGCCCAGCGGTCCGTGACGGGTACCGTGCCGCAGCCGTCCGCTCCTCGGTACTGGCCGTCCAGTGTCCACACTCGGTACCTGAACGACCCCCAGCCAAGCCGCCGCGTCGGCCAATTCAGTGGCGCACTGGTTCTCCTCGTTGGAGCGGGGCACGGCCAGGTGGGCGCCCAGCGCGGCGCACTGGCTCTCCGCTGTCGTGATGTTGACTTCGGTGTTCAACCGCTGCAGACAGCGGCCGGCACAGCGGCTGAAGCCGGCCGGGCAGGCGCATCGGTCGGTAGAACCTGAGAGCACAAGAGCTGAATTAATTGATGCGCTATTTCAACTAAGCGGTGCAGTAATGTGCGTGTGTGTGTGTGTGTGTGTTTTTTTTTTTAACAAACTCGCATCTCATTTTCTCAACCTTCACGCGGATAAGGCGTTTTGGGCCACACCTGCCAGATTTTTTTGCGTGTGTAAAAAAAAAATGCGGGGCGCAGCGCCGTGAAGCCTGGTATAGGCTGCCATGCATAAATTTCGCATCGGGTGTACATTTTTGATTCGAGGTCACATACTGTCAGGTCATCAGTCAAGTTAAGAGATCATGCCTTTAAAAACCTTGTGATTCTGCCCAGGGCTGCGGAGTCGGAGTCGGAGTCGGTCGGAGTCGACAGTTGTGACCGGAGTCGGAGTCGGAGTCGGAGTCGATTTTAGAAACCCGAGCCGGAGTCGGAGTCGGAGTCACCGAAAATCTGTCGACTCCGCAGCCCTGCTAGGTCTGCGGAGTCGGGGAGTTGGAGTCGGTCGGAGTCGACAATTCTGCCCGGAGTCGGAGTCGGAGTCGGAGCTGGTTTTTGAAAGCCGGAGTCGGAGTCGGAGTCGGAGTCGCCGAAAATCCATCGACTCCGCAGCCCTGATTCTGCCATTCCTACAGTTGACATCCTAAAAGTTTGAAACTCAGGCTGTTGCATTATGGAATCAATATAAACAATTTTTCTCGGAATTTTGCTGTCGGTTACCTATAGGTGCGGGCCTGCTCTTCTTTTGAAAGAAACACTCTCAAACATCGGGATATAAGCATAATCTATCACATAATATGGTTTTGATAAACTTACCAGCAGAGACGACTCGGGCCATGTAGCGTTCGGTGATCAGTTGAGAGCTGTTGGCGGCCGGACCGCGGCAGTCGCCGGAGAACAGCCGGCACGTGCCGTCATCTGGTCTGTAGATGAAACCGCTACATTCCTGAGGGGTTTGCGCCTCACAGCGCAGCCCGCAGCCGACTGCTGAGACTGCTGAGACGGTTTGCACAGCCGGACCGTGCAGGGACACCGGGTCCAGCCAGCGGTACCACGCCGCGGCCGCTGAAGTCACCAGGAGCAGCAGCAGTACCGCTCCCGGCCGGGTCATGGCTGTGAGTGGTGCTAGCCTCAAACGCACAGCCCGTCTTCCCCGAGCTTCCACCTGCATATGCTCCGGGTCCTGAATACCACAAAGACAGCTGCCAGAACGCTACGTGTCACATGCATGTTAATTGTCTAATTTTCCAAATGTAAAATCAATGCAGCCCTTATCGTGGATTCCACCAGACGGTATCGTGTATGCATCAATAACTTATTTGCAGCCGTGTAAATGGCTTACCGTAGACCTCGGTGAACAAAAGTTTATATAGGGGAGAGTGGGGCAAAGCGGCCACCCGGGGCAAAGCGGCCACCCATCGTTTTAGCCCTTCATGGCTGGCGTCAGTTCCAATTTATGGTTTCCAATTATACTTCTCTTCACGGTCGTTCTATGTAATGAGCCAGACCGGGGTTTCAGGCCCATCACCATTGTTCTGTGAAACACGGAAAAGCATTTGTTGCCAGGTTACCAACTATGTTTACAATTATTTAATGTTATGTTATTCCATAACCGTTTGGAATTTTTATAAGCGTCCATGCATTGCATGGTTATCGTACATGTATTCTACCAATTTTAATGTTTTTTTTTTACCCCACTAATAGCTAAGCTGGAATATTTTTGTCTCGGACGGTATGCGCGGGGCAAAGTGGCCGGGGCAAAGTGGCCACCCCCCCCCCCAATTGGCCATAAGTTGCTTCCATCTGGATAAAAAAACATTATTAATATTCAAATGTGTCGTCATGCATTCATCTTGGCCACTTTTCAGTTGCATGAGTTACCAAATAATGCAATTAAATGTTTTTTTTTCATGAAAATCCTTTCTATGTTTACCTACAGGTGGAAGATGATAAAGTAAACATCCATCCTCGCTTAACCTTGTCACCATCAAATACCCTAGTCGTACACGAGGCAACTATTTTGTTTCTCATATCGGGACTTGAGAAGACGCCGGTGGCCGCTTTGCCCCAGGGTATGGGGCAAAGTGGCCAATATGCATAGGTTTAAAGTTTTGTCAATATCTTTCATATGTGAACGCCTTTGGAAATAAAACGCAGTTGAAATAGAAGGCAACTTAATAGGGATCACATTGGTATACAAAGAATCTTTCCAAGTTTCAAAATCAAGCGTTGGCATCGTGAGAAGCGTTAGGGTGGCCGCTTTGCCCCACTCTCCCCTAACTTAACCCGCGCAATGACGGGGGTATGCGCCAACTTCGAACCGACGGAGGGGCGGGGGACGGTTGACCGCCCCCCCCCCCCTGAGATCTCGAGAACGAAGCAAGATAGAGATGTGATTAACGACATGGGGTACGCACGGACAAGGCCCACAATGTTTAGGGTCATTTTCAGGTCAAGTCAAAGGTGACGTCACAGGGGTAATAGGCGGCTGAACGGGGAGGGCACCGGGGCACTGTGCCACCTTTGATTTGGGCATTTTAACATTAGCCCTATGGGCGTTGCATGAAAAGAATGGGACCAAAAGTCGGCAGTGCCCCCGCCCCCTTAATTGAAGGTGTTCCGCCGCTACTGACAGGGGTCAAAAAAGTCAAAATGGCGGCGCTAGATACCTACCTATGAGGAGAGTTTTCCTCCAATAACTTCCGAAGTAGCCAAGCTATGAAAATAGGAAAAAAAAACTAAGGGCATCATCGTGATCCCCTCGTCAATCCGCGTCGAATAATATGTGTTGACCTCGAAAGGTTAAGGTCAATGGTTGACCTCAGGTCACGTGACCTCAAGGTTATCATGTATATCATTCGATGCGCCTTGACGAGCTGAACACGATTAGATCCTCCGCGCGGCTGCATCTGGTTCCTGTGATGAGTTATTAGCAAAAAAAATCGTTTTTTTAGCAACATCATCGGTTTTTCGTTTCAACCTCGGTTTTTCGCGAATAACTCACGTAAAAAGCGGCCGATCGCAACGAAACTTTCAGTACTCTTGCGTTAAGCAATTTTACACCTACCCTGAAATTTTCATGACCCTGACCCTAATGATCTTTGATCTGTGACCTACTTTTCGAGACCATGTTTGGCCGGAATCGCGATTCGGCGTAGGTGTCGGCTCGCATTAGCCGCGCGTTTGCAGTCTTTTCGTGGTTTTAAGCGTTCAAACATGGGATATGATGTTGCTCCCATGCATTAGGGTGGGTGTCAAGGTCACCGGAAGGTTAGGTCAGGTCATTGACCTTTGATGACCTCGGTTCACTTTTTCGAGTTTTACATGTTTCTAGGCCAGTTTTGGAGCTGAATTCGAATTTGGCAACCATATGAACATTTACGAAGTAGTTTTGGCACCTTCGTAACATGTTACGAAGCTTTCAGAGGCGGTTGCCACCTACTACGAATACCCTTACTGGTTGACCTGACCTGACCTGACCCGACCTGGCCTAAATGCATGAAGACATCATCTGTGATAAAAAATAACATGATATTCGTGATCCGGTGGATGGATGGATCCGATGGAGAGGAAGCCGATGATACCCAATTTTAAGGTCCTAGGTCATTGGTTGACCTTCCTGGTCAGGTCAATGACCCAAAAGTTGGGAAAATCGGAACCTGTTAAAACATCGTTAAGTGAGGTTGCTTTCGGGCTTTTCGAGGTGCTAATCACGAATTTCATCCTAGTTTTGATCACAGATGATTTCTCCATAAAACTATATGGGGGATCCGTTCGACCTTCTCTTTATACGGGCGAGGGTTAAATTTTATTCGTAAATGCAATATCCCCTAACACATGCTGAATACCTCTGCTTGAAACATGTATTTATTTACTTTTGTAACCTCCATTTTGTAACCTACAACTGTCAATCCAGCAGCGCGGCGGCACAGGCCGGCGGCCCGGCCCGGCACCTCGATGAAAATACGGGCATCTCTTCGGAAAATTGTTTGGGAGAACAATCACCTTTATTCACTTTAATATCTATCTCCTAAAATCGAAGTAACACCCCTGTTGGTTTTGTAGCGCGACCAGCCCGCATTCGTTGACGGTGGAGGTGCCTCTCTGTCTCCGCCATTCTGAGACTATAGGCTGCGCCGCAGTGCTTGTCTGTTCGGCGGGCTAGTCTATCCGTCTCTCGTCAGGGGGCAAACCGTATCGCAGACCGCGGCAACGCAGTGACGGCCTGCCGTTTGGGAGGCCCGGAAGCCTGCGCTGGGGGTGATTCTCTCAACGACTTGCCGGAACCAGTTATTGGTCATATATTACCAGCTGTCACGTAGATTGCTTGACCTTTACCTTTACCGTTCCATCTTGTTTGGAACGCGAGTTCCTTATACTCAACGTCATAGAATGTCGTTGGTCTGTTGGCTGTTTTGGCCTGTCACGCTCTCAGGCCTTGTAATGAGTCACATCAAATAAACGCCGATGCATAATTTATTTGGGAAATTATTGATTTGAAACCGTATAGGAGCTGTCATCGCTTCAGATCATTTTAATTGCTCGAAATGCTGCCAAAGGAAATGTTGAATACTCTTTTAATGGTATCTGTTCATGTAGTTCATCCCACATTCGATGGAAAAGCTATGGTTTGGCTGCCTTTACAGTTCAATGAACAGTTGTGTCTTACTTCATGACTATCCTAAGCTACAGCTCAGACACAAGTGTGACCCGGAGCTCAGGCGCGGCGCCGGACGGGGAATGGGCTGTCTCCGTGACCGTATAGCACAGTGGGTGGTCCGAGCTCAGTCACTGCCATAAGTTTTGTTGTGCAACTGTTTTCCGATGCGCATTGAATGTTTTATAAATTACAACAACGTCTGTACTCTGGAGACAGAGTGAGTGAACGAGGCATACTGTAATAGGACACGGTATTCGCTTGCATATTTTAATTTTCATATTGTTTTTTTTTAATGAATAGGCATGTTGGATTGTCGGGAATGCAGAGCTTCTTTCCAGAATGTTTCGGCTTTTTCCTTGATGAGTCGTTTACCGAAGCCTCTGTTTGTGGTAGGCCCATTATCGGACCGTAACTTTTGGTTATGCAAACATCGTTAGCATGACTTCTCTGACATTTTCATCCATTGATCGTTATCATCATTATTCACACGCAAGCATGTGTGTACTTCCCATACCGATGCATTGCCATTTCATCCTTCATAATGTTCCAGCTATGTAGGTACATAAAATAATAATACAACTTTCAAAGGTTGGCTCTGCAAAGAACATCAATAATGAAACTAACAACCACAACACCTGCAAGAAGAACTTTAAAATAGCACCCGAATATCTCACGTTCCGTATCCACAATCAAACCACTCGTCGACCACCTACAGGGTCTTTCATAATGAATGTTACTTTTGAACGAGCTATTTCTCAGGACATATATGTTCCCCATGTAATATGTACCATCACATGAAACAGAAACACATTAGCGTTTTGGCACACACAACTTTCATTTTAATGCTCCTCAGGAATTTTCCAGTGTATCGCCCTTAATTAAGGCACACGTTTCGGCCCTCTGACGAAGGTGTTGCACCCCGCGCCTCACAGCGTCTGGGTCCAGGCTTCCAGTAAACCTCTCCACTGTGGTTCGCAGTGGATGGCTGCAGGAGGGTTTTGTCTCAGATCTGCCAATGCGACTCCCCAAAGCCAGTAGTCCAGCGGGGAGAGGTCAGGACTTAGTGGTGGCCATGGTCGCTCAGTGAGGCGGCTGATAACGCGCTCTTCGAAATTCTCGATCAGCCACTGGCGCAACAGCTGCCATGGTGTGCACTGTGGCACCATCCTGCTGGAACCACAGGCCGTCTCTTTGAACCTTGTCCCTGACCTGAGGCAGAAGCATTCCTTGAGCAGCCTGAGGTAAGCCACCCCGTTCAGTGTTGACCCAGGGGAGAGCCAATGGATGAAGACTTGTCCGTCGACCGTAATCCGTAATGGGTTTTAGTGGTGTCGACATACTCTGCTTTTCCGAGAAGGAAAATTGGCGTTGTGAATTTTTTTATTTTTTGGGACAAAACCCTAATCAATTTGCAACAATACGCATATAAAATTCACGCGGAAGTGATAAATTAAGAGCTCCTAACTAAATGTTCAAAAGTAACATTCATTATGGAAGACCCTGTAGATCTGCGGCTCGCTCCTGTCTCAATCGTCTAGCGTGTGATTTCTCACCCCGCCTAGCACTGTTCCATCTGACCTCCGCCGCCGCGCGCTGAGCCCGGGTGCCATTCCGTGGCGCGCGCTGCCAGCCCCGGGGGAAGTTTACATCACCGCAGTGCCGACTCCGACTCTGACTCTGCAGTCGAAGCTCCAGACGTGCCAGCAGCGTTGCAACAGGTTTCCTGTCGCTCCCTGTAGGGTAGGCCCGGAATGGCAGCTGGTCGTAGTCCGGGCGGACTGACTGTGATTGTGTCTGTGACTTTGTGTCTGTGACTGTGACTGGGATTTTGACTGTGACTGTGTGGCTGTGTATTGTGAATTCGTGACTGTTTGAATGTGACCCTGTGTTGTGTTGTGCTGTGTTGTGTTGCGTTGTGTTGTGTTGTGTTGTATTGTGTTGTGTCTACGTATGTGACTGACTGTGTGACTTTGAATACTGTGATTAGCTGTTGCCTGTGCAATGGTGACAGTGGCTGTGTGACTGTGGCTCTGTGACTGTGACTGTGTGACTGTGATGGTGACTGTGCTACTGTGAATGTCTGACTGTGTGACTATAATAGTGATTGTGACTGTAACAATGAATGTATGACTGAGACTATCATTTGTGGTCGTGACTGTGTGACTGTGACTGTCACCACAACTATCTCGCCGACCACAGAGTGGCTGTGACTGACTGACTGACCGACTGACAGTGGTGACAGCAGTGACAGCTGGCTGCTGTGACCGTGCTATCAGCTGTCAGCGCTGACAGCCCCGGTGACAGTGGCGTGCACGCTCGATGTCGGGTGACCTCTGACCTTCCCTAGCCGGCGGCGTATCTCGGGTCACGGCTCCGCTGAGACACGACCCCAGATCGGCGCGGCGGAGCGGTCACCTCTGTAAAGGCCACCCCCGCGACCCCGCCGCCGCCACCCCCCCCCCCCCCCAGTTGGGGGATCGATTAGGTGGGCCGTTGGCTAGCCACAGAGCTGGAGCGAGCTTCGAGTTTCCGGTGGTGTGGCGGCCTGGCCTGGCCACGTATATGCTGCGTGAAGCGCGATGATAAGGAGGATCGGAGAGGGGGGGAGGTGGTGGAGGGTGACAGGCTGGGATTGGTTTGGATTTAAGCCGATTGTCCAGGAGCCCTGGGCCGAGGGTGTCAGGTGATGAAGTACGGAATTTCCAAAAAATAATGAACGTCACAGAAGATTGATTGCCAGTTATAGTACAGCTCGTACCCAGAGCTGGAAAATGGGCGAATAAAAGTTTTATGTGATATGTAAACTGACTACGGACAAAGTGGAAACGTGCCATTTACCACCTGACAGGTTTACTCACAAGCTTGCCGATGAAGTTTTATTATGCCATCACTAGCTTTCCATTGCAAGTGCACATCGAGTTCCACAGTGTGTAATGCCCAATGGAATTGAACCTGCGCGTCAAATCAATGCTTCGATTTCCATCACTGCCGATCACGTGAACGCTGTATGATGGCTGGCATTGGATAATCACGTGATAGTACTGTACTGTTACATCAAAAGAGCTCGTGCGCGTGGGAATGGGACCTTTGCCCACAATGGCAAGAATGCGTGTTTAATCACATTTCAGCATGATAAGTATGTAGCCTTCGAGTGAGTGTGCTTTGTAAATACAGTACAATGCAAGGAAATACTACAGGCACAGAAGGTCAAAACAGTCTTTTACTCTCCAGTTTCGTCGTCACAGGCGTTGTATATTGTATCTTGTGTCTTCTGAACCCATCTGGTCTGTAAAAAAAAAAACGCAAAATTGTCTCGGTGAACGCATGGAGCCTGCACTTCATCATAACTATTACATAGCAACCTCCACAGTGGCTTTCCTTTCCGTCGATCAATTATTGATATTGTATTTTATATTTGTGTACAAGCTGCCGGTGATAATTTCTGTCCTCATTTCTGTCACAGTGATCAAGGTATATTTTCATACCGAAAGCTGTGTGTGTCTCAATATACATTTGACCTGTTATTGTCATCATTTATCCTAATTATTGTTATCCTGACATAGCACAGTCCGCTGATTTATCTGTGTGTGTGTGTGTGTGTGTGTGTGTCTCGCGTTCTTTTCTACTCTGTAATAAACTCCTGATGCTCCCTAATATGATTGCTATTTCTCCCTAAGTTCGTGTTTTCGTATGTAAAGTCGGTCTTGGCTCCATATTGAGAAGCCAGTAAACAAAGCTATTTATTTTAGCTAGGGCGATTTGCCGTGAATGGTTCCAGGCCCGGTAACCTCCATTTGCTGAATCCCCACATCTTGCCACCACCGTCAATGGAGGAGGGGGCCTGAAAGGTGATAAATGAACAGGTATTGCATAGTAGGATGTATTGTTTATTGTTTATTGAACACTTAAGAATTCATCCATACAACATGGCTATTCTTGAGTTCGTGTCATAGGAGGTGAAAAAGTAACTACAAGGGATGGTGACGCAATCAAGCACACAGAAAAAAAACATACAAAGCCCACAAGCACGCATACTTTCTAAAATTGGCCCAGACGCCGTTTCACATTCCTTTTAAAAGCGCCCGGTGGTTGCTCCCTGACAGCGAGAGGCAGGGCATTGAAAGCCGACACAGCACGGTACAAAAATCTCCTTCGGCCGGACTCGGATCTTATCCGTGGAAGAGCGAGGTCTGCGTCCTGCCGTGTGTTGCGCTCTCTCCCCTCTCCTACTGTGGAGAGCTGCTCGGCGATATCCTGAGGAGCGCCGGTACGACACCAACATGCGCTTGAGTAGGCACAGAGTGTGGTAAGTCACCAGTTCACGAGCCGGGAGCCAGGTGAGAGTTCTAACTAGTGCGTCACTCACGCGGTCATGCTTGCGCCGCCCCGTGATAACTCGTGCACCGAAGTTAATCACCTTTTGAACACGAGAACACGAGATGTAGTTACCTCGCGTTCACGTCCCATTGTTTGACATGTAAGTCAAGCATGATCATAGCTGCAACTGGGTAAATGTTTTACTGCCTGTAGGCTCGTAACTCATTCATAATGAAGTATGTAGATTATGCCATATGCATTATGACATCATGTTAAGAGAACGGTGCTCCAATTAATTTTATTGGCAGTAACTCCTTTGACAATGCCAAAAATCGGCAAAATTTACTTTATTCAATGTACCAAGAATGAAAAGCTGCGCCAGTTGCTGCCTTTACCCCCTGGCCCCGCCACACATAAAATATTGCCCTTCTCTAACGTCCTCTATTTAAAATATCCAACCACGGCAACTGTTCCCTGAATTAAAATCGAGGCTCTTGAAGTGGTCCAATTCGGAACTTTGAATAGCTAGCCCACCGCCACTGCGGTCCTCAGTTCAGACCGCTGTAGAATGGCGCGCTGCCGAGTTTGTCCATTTGAACCGGCAGATATGCGCGACTAGTCTAGTCCCACCTCTGCATACCAAATTAGCAGAGGCGTCAAATTAGTATGCGGTGCAGGTTTTGTGCCGGACGCATTGAGCCATCAGACTCCGCCAGCCAGGCAAATAAGAGGGCTGATGCGGGCCGTAAGGCTCTCAGGGGATTTAGGAGACGGCCTACGGGCAGGGGATCGGGGAAAGGTGGCTAATATTGGGAAAGGTGGAATGGAACTAGATGTGAGATGACACCAATTCCCGGTAAAACTGCTATTGATCCCAATTCCTAGTTCACTTGGAAAGAGACAAAGCCTTTATTTGATAGGGTTAGAGCTAACTGCTGTAGTTAATGTAGTTACAAGTAGTATGTTTATAGTCACCGTGGTTACATTATTCAAAGCACTGGCGGATCCAAGGGAGAGGTATTTGGGGCAAATTCCCCTCACTGTGGCGTTCGAATTCGACGAAAACTTACAGTTTTTCCAGAATAAAAAGAAAACTAAGCAACTTTGACTCTGAAAACCGTGTATGAAACTGCACAGTAATGTGTAGTGCGTAAGGACTCGAAATCCGAAGAGTTTTTGGAATTCGAAGAAACTTTTTTGGGGGTACTCTCGCAGCGTCCAAGACCGCCTTTCTGGATCCACCAGTGATTGGAATGCGCATTGCGAGCACTTACAAAGTATGTTATATGAAAATAGCCACGCCACGCAATGGTGACGTCGCCTATACCACATACCATATTGATTTTGTGACACTTGACTCACAGTCGCGTTGTTGTGATATGATGGTGTGGTAGTGCCAGTGCCCCACCTGGCCTATTTTCAGGTACAGTGCGAATCCTTCTTAAGTCACACCTCACAGTATGCACTGTGCAACTACCCATTCACCAGTCATGCAATTGCATAGCTATATGCACGCATCATGTCACTCTTAGTGAACTCTACACTGCGAAATCCTCTATGATTGTCTCGTGGTCCAGGCTGCAGTACTCCCCCACACGGCCACATTTCTGTTCAGCTTTCTCGCCGTCTTTTCATTGTTCCTATCGTCCCGCCGCCGGCACCGGCTCTGTTTCTCCGTGTCTTTTATTCTCGGCCGACGCCCACATGTCGTCGGCAATTCAGATGAGTAACGATGCACGCCACGCAGCGTACAGTGTCTCAATGGTGGCTCCTCGCTGCGCCCAGTGTCGTAATGTGAATGGTGGGTCCACGCCACACCGCAGTACCTAATGGTGAATGGTGGGTCCACGCTACACTACAGAAAGTGCCTATCCTATCCATAATAGTGAATAGTGGGTCCACGCTACACCTAACACCACAGTACCTATCCTAAATCCCAGTCTTAGTGAATGGTGGGTGCATGTATCCCGATGGCGGTTTTTTCCAGTGTTCGGCTTCACGGCCAGTATCCTAATGGCGACTGCAAGCCATACATAATTTCAATAGCAGCTTCAGATCTCCAGTATGTTATCGGTGGTTTCACAGTGAAAATCAGCAATTACAGCTATGTATGCAGTATGCATATTGCAGTGATGATGGAAGTTTTTGGGAAATTTTGCTGCAGCGCGACTGTCATCCAGTCAGAAAGGAGCAGCCGGAGCAGCAACGCTGACATTTTCCTCAACAGAGAGAGGAACTCGTCCGAACAATGCAGAATTGTGGACCGCGACGGGCTTTTAGCGTGGCGAGGCCGTCGGGACGGGAAATGTGCGCTCTGTTGAAGACTGTCGGCTCTGCTCTTTCCTTTTGTCTAAGCTTGTCTGTCGATAAAAGCCCATGAATGATGATATGCCGTTGACCTTTATGGTTTGATTGATATCGTGTGACTCAGACGGTACGAGTAAAAGTCATGAATGCGTGCGCACAGAAGCCGTATGGATGCTAGTGGCTTGTCGTGCCCGCTTTTATTTGCTAACAATATCGAATGCAAAAAAAAAACGCAAATAAAGTGTTATGCTACTTATATTGTAAACAAAATATGAATCAGGCAAACACAAAATAGCAAGAGATCTTTCAAGAAAAAACATTTGTGTAAATTGAATTGATACCTCCTGGTACACGCCACTTAGGGCACAGTCAACAGATCAACAACATTCGGACACAATATGAGCACTATTCACATCAAACTTCGCTGTCCTCCCTCGTGTCTCGGCCGTCCTACCTTCCCAGTTCGGCTCACACTGTTCTCTTCTGGCGTCGGTTAATTAAGGAGGATGGCCCCTGGATCTTGTCTTGTCCAATGATGGACCGTGCAGATATGCCATCTAGATCCACTGACTTGACCTGCATAAGTGCATACAACATCGCCCATTGTTGCAACATCGACTTGCATTCAGCCTCGCCCACAGAACTGGCTTATGTTAGCCCCCACCCAAAAGCCATGAAGTCCGTCCCACTTATCTGATCTACGAGCATCCAGCCACGTTCAATGGTCAGATCTGCGTGCAGTTTCAGACCAGTACGGCGTACACTAGTCGTGAAACACTTCTCCATTTATCCAGCCTGCTGCCACATACTCTAACTGATCTGGGCTGCGTCTAGTCTGTCTCACTAACATGCATTCAGGCTCTTTTGACTGGCCTGATCCGCGCCTAATCCCCCTACTGACCTGACCTATGTTCAGCCTCAGTCCTCAGGCCTTACTCTATGGTAAAAGCTACATTACATAAATGGCCTCCGCCAGTGTCATTATCCTTTTAACAAAGACTCAGCATCCACGCGTTGGGTTAGAAAATGGAAAATGGAATGTGCATGTGTAGGGGAGGGATGTGCCATAATTTATGTCGGCTGGTTGGCACTTGGAAGCAACGGTAGCTGACAGACCTGTTGTCCTGCGTTGCTTTATTCAAAGAAACATGGGTCAGTAACGTTACGTAACTTGCCACTTGGCATGCTATGTTAGAAATTAGTGTTTCTTACGAAACGACGCCGACGGCGACTTCTAGTCTGTGAGCTATGAAAGGTCACCGCATGGCACCCTGATGCCTGACGCTGACAATGTTGTCCTGAGATTCTCTAAAACCGAGTGATGATTGTGATTATTTGCTTCTTACATTCATCTCGAGTGCCATTTCGGCCATAATTATTTCATTTCAAAGTAATACAACACTGCAGTTGTACTTAGCGCCAGACCAGACGCTTATAAAAGCCAAAATAATCCGAAGAAACCCTGGAACAGATGATCAGGCCCGGTGTGATAGACCCACCAGGGCACTCGAGCACTCGACACTCGGCACTCGAGCACCTGAGTGCAGCTATCATCCATCCGTGCCGAGAGCCACTACCACAACATACGGCGTCATCACTTCTCAGAGCTCATCTGATGACTGCCTCATCTCACGGATGACATCTCCAGACGCCGTCAGCGCCAGGCCGGTCATTTCGGACGGTCATTTCGGCGGTCATTTCGGCCGGTCATTCCGCGGGGGCGAACGACATATGTCGAGCGCTACGGTTATTGTCGTAACGATACCCGCACCATTGCTCCTGTAGCGTGATGGAAGAGAAACGGCGCAGTTGTGGCACATGAAGTGAGATGAATTTATCACTAAGTGTCCCTGAAAGTCAAAATGAATGAAGTGTGGTAGCCTGAGTGCTGGAACAGCCTATAACATCGCATGATACATCGCTGACGTGGTTATTAATGCGGTTAAAGGGACCCTCCCACCTTCAAAAAAGTTAATGAATTGGCATGAAAGTGATGTCGCTCGGTTCAGAAAGAGCAAAAACGAATATCTATCAAATTTCATCGAAAAATATTCACCGGTTTTCAAGATATTAGACTTTTACTTTTGTTTACTTTTTGGGATCTCCGCTGTTCCTAGCGACTTTATTTGAAAGTGCGGCATTTGTTGCGCGCAAAGCAGCATATACCACCGCGTGCTACAAAACGTTTTAGTCAAACATTTAACGGACGTTCGAAAGCCTGATGACGTCATCAGATTCCCGTAATGGTTAAGAGATAGGGACCACGCTGGTCCCACCCTGCAAGTAAAGGGAAGAAATTTCTTGAACACCATAAAGCTGCGGGGGTTGCGACCAGGATAAATGGTGGTTTCTGAGCCTGGCCGCAAACTTGGCTATCTCAACTCAAAACTAATGTTAAGGTGGGAGGGTCCCTTTAATGAGTGTGATAATGGAAAGTGATATTGTCCTGAATAATTCATTGTGCTGCAGTGAGCCGAGGAGTCAATTAACTACGCATTTACATGACCGATTACGGTTGAATGTCAGTGTTAAATAATTATTACTTTTCGAGGATTTGCGTATCGATGGAAGACCATTTGTTTCTTTTTATACATAAGATATTGTAGGATGTGGATTCAAGTAGGCGCCTGAGCTGCCCGGTTCGAGTCAGTGCGGCACTCATATTTTCTCACCCATGACGGGAATAGCTGGCGTTCAGTGGCACTGCATTGGTTACGTTTTAGATTCTAAGCCGGTGAAAAGGGCGGGCTTTGGCTGGCGATGTTTCTGAGTTTAGCATTCGTGCGTCCACTTTTACGAGCCTACCAGGGAATTCGGAATCGGCATATGACCGTCTTAGCCTCTGTCCAATGCCTTGTAAGCAATGCACAGCGCACAGCATGATACTGATTTGCTTTGTGAGCAGAACAAGCATACATATTTGTGTTGTACGCCAGTAGTGTGGGCTGCAGTGCAGCTAAAAGAACAACGGATTCTCCCTCGACATTCGATACTTATGAACCAGTCTACCAATAGGAATCGGTCGGCGTCAGACCAGGTCATTCATGCTCACCTCAGCGGAAATAACCAACGCTAATGATCATAATGTCACCTCGGGCCAAGTTGATCCAAATGTCAGCCCCATCCAATATCAGACTATGAGAGCATCGGATCGGGAATGAGATTCCGATCCGTCCACCGCCGATAGCAAACGCATGGCTACCGCTCTGCCATCTGTCGGTCAGGTGTGCCACTACTACTGCAATTACTGGCCGGGACCGGGAGCACTTGGGGAGCACCTGGGCGCTAGTGTCCCCGCGGTACTGCCCGATCGTTGCAGAGACGCTCTGTGGCTTTGTCTGACCGGAAACAAGGGATATGGCGTGGAGCTAGGTGGGCAGGGATAGGGATAATTGCCATTATATAGTTATTTTTATGGAGGCATCACTTATCAGTTATCAGGCTTAATGTAGCTTGAAAGAGGGCCTGTAAAACGCCAGACGTGACGCAACTTTATTAGCGCTGGGAGTGTTATTCGTTGGGATTCCTTTTTAGATAAATTCTCTCTATCTGTTTGTTCTTTTCCTTCAATTAAACTTTTATGCCTGGATGAACAATTTCTTTAGTGAACAATTTATGGATGAAAAATGACACGACATGTAGATATGTCTATTGGACAATTACAGGAGTATAGGTACCTATTTGTTGCGCAAGTGGTATACACATGCATTTAAAAAAAGCAATCAGATTTGATTCAGTGGACCGGTTCCATCTATCAACTTCTTCAGCGTTTTTTTAACGTTTTGGAAACGAAAAGCGCTGAAGAAGTTGATAAACGATAGCTACCGGTCCGCTTAATTATGTCATTGCTGTTTGAATACATTCGTATAAACCTTGCACAACAAATATGACACTATATTAACTTTTCCTTTATTTCGGAGGTTGGGGGATTCTGCCATATTCAGACCACTTCAATGTTATGGGATGAAAGAGCATACAGGGGCGGAGCTTCCTATACAGTGGTGGGGCGGCTGCCCACCAACTTGGTATTTGCCCCACCAATAAGCGTTTTGCCCCACCATCTTTAGCTGATTTTAAGACTTAATTGCTTTGCAAATTTATCTTTTTCGCATTGAAGAGCTTTGGAATGTCGTTTAATGCAAAATAATATGTCTGTAATGATAGGAATGGGCAGTGTGGCATTTTATTCAACTTTATAATCGGACATTGTGGGTTTGACGACTTTTTGCCCCCCAACTCCCTGGCAAAGC
>NW_024883810.1:2500-40033 GCF_019059575.1 Amphibalanus amphitrite
CCTCGGACAGGAGCAGCGGCGCAACACGGCCGCCGAGGCCGATAGAAAATCGCCATATCTATAGCAACGCAGCGGCCAGCCCCGAGGCTCACACAAAACGCGCACACCGACACCAGCGGCCAGCTCAGAGACTGACAGAGAGCGCGCACACCGACACCAGCGGCCATCCCTAGGAGACCGATAGAGAGCGCGCTGGCACACTGACACCATGCAGCGTGGCAGTCACGAGAAGGTAGGTGTCAGTGGGTTCCAGCACCTTTTGCAGCCAGCCCAGGGGCTCCCGTGGTATGTACCGCGGCCCAGTCCCTACCGCGCGGCAGGATACTGGGCAGGTCCGGTGGCACCGGTGCTCTCCGGTACCGGTCCGCGCGCCTCTCCGCGCCGGCCGGCCGGCCGGAAGTTGTGTGTGAATTGGCTCGGCCGGGAGGGACAGCCCCACCGGGCAGAGGGAGGGGAGGGGTCTGGCAGAGTGCCAGGATTCGGCTCTGGCCTCTGCATTGTCTCGGGGAGAACTCCAACAGACCGGAGGAAGTTTTATTGTTTTGAGGTTCAGCCGGCCCCGGATAAGTGACAGTGAGCGCGATTAAAGTATTGCTTTAAAAAATCCCAGGTTTTCATCGAGCTGTTCTTGAATTCTGGCAGTGATGAAGAACATGTACCTAAATAGACACCTTTTATGCTGCTGATGATATTCATAATGGCAAAAAAGCACGTAATTTTGCAATGGATGGTGAAGGTTAGATCATCTCAAATGAACATTAAATGGTGGCATGGTTTCTTGTGTGAATCGTCGATTGAAAAATAAATACCATTCTACAAAAAAATGGTTGCATAGCTAAAAATGGATATCAAGCTATGGAAGAGCATTGATAAGCCCTGAAAGTGAGTTTTGTCTGGGCGTTTGTGACTACTATACCTACCGTATGTAGTAGGGTGCCAAAATGGCCATAACGGCACGGTGTCACGTGTTATACCCAGCGGGACGTCAACAGAAGCACACCCGCCAGATATACGGGTACTAACTCGAGCTGCATGGACCCCGAACCCCTACACACGCTGCACTAAAACACTGCAGCGCCACGCAGCGGAGCAGGCCGCTTTATTACCCACCAGACTTATTATGAAATGCAGCCTCGTAGTCAGATTGTCTCCGCCAATGACCAAACAGATACTAAAGCCTATATACGACTTCACATTTCACTTCTGACGAGACAAGCAATGTGCTATGTAAGTTCAGCGCAGAAACTGGAAACTATGTAGCTCGTATGTTGCATAACATTTCATACAAGAGGCTAATTGGCGTAGTGCATTGTACATTGTACTTCAGTTGCACGGTGTAAAAAATGGTTACTTTGAATGAAAAATGTATTAAACGGGTGTCTTTTTCATATCAATATTTCAATGGGTAGGTGGGCACACTACGCTACTCAGCATGATAAATTTGCAGGCTCAGGGCTCGTTCCTTGGAACTGACTGGAACTGACCACCCTCAGTGGCCGCCAGGCGGACTCGGTAGCGCGCGCGCCAGCCCCGTGCCGCAGGGAGGAGGGGGGGGGGGGGGGGGACTGTTTTTCCCAGTGCAGTCACGTCTGCGGCGGCCTCCTTTGATCCGCGGATTGGCCGTCGGGCGGGGGGAGGGGCGGGCGGCCCCGCTGCGACCGGCTGAGAGTGCGGCAGCGTCTCCGGGCTGTCGGACCGAACCAAGGACTGCGACATGCGCAGACCCCGTACCCCTCACATGAGTTGTCGGACCGGACTGATTAGGCCCTGCAATGACCAGTGTTTCGTGGGACAGCCACCTTTATAGGCGGCTTGGGCAGCTTTGATGGCGGGGGGGGGGGGGGGGGCTACGCACGCGCCAAGCCCAGCTGATGAAAATGGAGCCTGTGTTTTGGGCAACGCGGATTCTTTTGCAGAACGGCGAAGCTCATTCACATACATGGAAACAGCTCATTTATAAATGACTGCCGTGGCTGTCAGGCTCTAGTCACATTTACGAGTACATCTAGCATAGCCTTCCCACTCGATGAAGCGGTCCCCGTCCACGGCAGTGGGCTCGCTCACGGTACTGTTCTTCCCGCCCGCCCCGTCCTTCGGTCCTGTCCGTCGGTCCACCCGGCCCTCCGATCCGTCCGCCGGCCGGGCCCGTTCGTCGGTCCGATACGGGCCGCCGGGGAGCCGTACCGACAATTGGAGGCCGCTCTGACGGCCTTGGCTGGGCGGCCAGCCGCGACGAGATGGGCTGCCAGTCGACCACTCTCGGCCCGACAGCATACAGCGGACAGCGACACCCGTACAGCGGGCGGTCAGCGGACAGTGGACAGCGGTCAGCGGACAGCGGACAGCGGACAGCGGACAGCAGACAGCGGACAGCGGCACCCGTACAGCGGACAGTGGACCGGAACAGCGGACCAGTACAGCGGACAGCGGCACCCGTACAGCGGACAGTGGATCGGAACAGCGGACAGCGGCACCCGTACAGCGGACAGCGGACAGCAGCACCCGTACAGCGGACAGCAGCACCCGTACAGCGGGCAGCAACACCCGTCCAGCGGGCGGGCAGCGGACAGCGGACAGCAGACAGCGGGCAGTACACACTGGACCGGGATAGCAGACCAAGACAGCGGACAGCAGCATCAGTATGGCGGACTGGGGACACCGGTCAGAGGACAGCGGACAGCAGACAGCAGTACAATGGACTGCGGACAGCGGTCAGCGAACAGCAGACAGCATCCTCCGGGAAGTGTCCTCGGACAGCGGACCGGGACAGCGGTCTCAGACAACGGACAGTAGCTAGCGACCTCGGACAGCAGACATGAGACAGGGCGGGACAGCGGACAGCGAGTCCCATCCAGGATAAGACAACGGCTTCCAGGCATGGTTTGGTGACGGATTTTGATCCCACACCTTCTAAATATGAATGCTAATTGAGTTTATCAACTAATCTCCAGCCAACATAGCGCACGATTGAATCAGTCAATCTGCGCCTATATAAATTGCCTTGAGCTGCATTCACCGCATATATTATGATAAGTCTTGATAAACCAAATTTCGAACGGTGATCCATTTCACTTGAACGTATTTCTCCAGCGAAACAAGATTAGGAAATGGATAAAACGTTTCTGTGATTTATGTAAACGACTATGTCTCCTTGAGCGGCACGCCGTGATCTATCGGCCGTTTTAGCCTCCTCAAATACGATTATTCTTCATCAGGGATGAGAAAACAAATTGAGGAGACGCCAACTTCTTGGGGTTTATCTTCCCTGACATTTACTTCATGTTTATATTCATCAATTTTTTAAATAAATGAAGGGAAACACTTTGAGTCACGTTCCCATACAACGCAAAGGAGCAAAGCACCGATATCCTTCAACAGCGTAACGGCTAACTCGGCAAATAAAGTCACTCCTTCAGGGCACTCTAGACTATTCAGGTCTCTGTCTCTGAATGTAATAAAGTTATCCTTATAGGCACGACACGCCTAATCTTTCTAGCTGAGATGCTCAGATGCAATAAAAAATGTGTCGTGTGGTTACTTTTCAAAAAGATAAGCGTTCCCGCATTGGAAATGAAATATTTTAGAGTCAAAGCGATCAAGGAGTTGGTAGGCAATTACCTGAATTTTATTCAACATTTATATTGAAATTACTTTCACGCTACCATTCCATTTGACACAAAAAATTGTTTTTCACAGAGTTATAACCATAGCAATCTTCAATGAAGGACCACTAAAATAACTAGATTGTCTCCGATCTAAGGTAAACGTTTATCTCGGAGTCCTTCCCTGACTGAAACTCAATGGAAGAGCCGCAGCGCTGCGGGGCGCCGTACAAGGTAGGTATATGGTGGGGCGCGGTGGTACGGCGTCGGCGGCGTACCTTGCAGTTGTCGCAGCACGGCCCCGACGAGCACTCGGCCTGGTCGCGCAGCTTGCAGGTGATGTGGTCGCAGCACGGGTCCAGTCGCGCGCACTCGGCACTGTCCACGGTGCCACAGTCGCAGTCCTCGCCGTCCTCCACGATACCGTTACCGCAGTTCCGGATCTTCAGCTGAAAACGGCACCCGGTTAGCGTCATCAAATATACACGATTAGCCCATTGTCGCATTAAAACTAATGAGCATTTAGTTAAAAAATTGCAACAGTTGATATGTTAGCGCAGCGGTTTCCTCTATCGGCTTTGCCCAGCGCCGTTCGCTTGGATATCGACTAGGCCATGGTCAACTGTGATAGAAGTTGAAAGGCTGCGGATATTTAGGATGAAGATGGAGCAGTCGCGTTACACACGGTCGTGTAAACAGTCGTGATACACTCGCTGTGGATCTTCAGTGGAAGAGGTCGCGAAGATCGCGGTACCAAAGCTGCACATCTTCAAGGAACAGGCATGCCGTACAGGTGTGAGGTGGAGCGCCAATAAAATAAGCTCAGTAAGTACAGACGGTGCGACATTTACAAATCGGCCCTTATTTGCTTCATGGAACGCTGACTTTACTCTATGACACGCCAGTCTCTTTCTTAGAGGGCATTTACCAAGGCACAGTGCTGGGCGCAGTGAGGTTTGTTTGATTTTAGTGCTGTCCCCAACCAACATGAATTACTGCAAATCAAGCAAAATGGTTCGATGATGTCTTTCCAAGGAGTGCTTCCTATGCAGTCGGCTTCCCATTGCAATAAGTTTCAGTATGTATGCATGTATGAACAACGCAAATAAATCTCGTCAGTCGGCTCAAGTGCGTATGGGCGGCTCTATCTAGTCGGATGAATTTGAATATCAAAGTGAACTTTCGGGAAAGATCTCATTTTCTGGGATTGGCGAAGACAGTGGTGTTCCATTTTCCATGGCGCTGTTCGCCGGGCTATCGGCGACGGACGGCCGGCCGGCCGCAGTGTGCCTGGAGCCCGACGGACGCCGTTATGGCCGGAGGGTCAGCCCAGAGGGGATGGGGGGTCAGCCGGGCGGGAGAGGTCCTGGCGGGAGGGTCAGGGAGGGCAGAAGGGGTCCACCCGCCATCGGCCAACAGCTGGGTCCGCTTGCCAGGACACATAAAATGGTATACGAGTGGCAATTTACACTTGTTTAAGCTAGTATTTTCAGCGAATTAATCTAACCTGCATTCTTAATTCTTATGGACACAATTTATGCTTGACAAAGATAACGCAATATGATGATATGTAATATGATAATAACGTAATATGATAATATGATATGTTAACGTAATATGATAAGGTAAAAAATAACATATTGCGCTGGTCGTCCCATGCAGCTGCGTTTCAATCGCCAATGGATTCTTAAACGTTATGATCGGCACTTTGTCAATGTGAATGCAAGGTTAGATGCAAGGCAAGCGAATGACGAAAATACTCCCTTATACCGTGAAGTAAATATGCATGCATGCAAGACCATCATTTGCAGGGGCCTATGCAATGAGACACTATGCAATGCATCATTGATACGAACGAGGAAGCTTGCTGGGACAGCGAAATAGCTATACCTAGATAGTCAGATAAAAATGAAGATATGCAATGAAACTGATAAATGAGACCACATAGTATGTACATACAACTATATTTACATATAAGTATATCTACATACCTATTCAATATGGATGCAAACATCAAATAGTTTCGACCAATGTGCTTCTCTGTCACGAATCATAACCTCTTTGTCATGCCAGGTTTGCTTATTGCTGACAAAGAGCACCTACTCGCTTCCCGCATCCCGGTAAAAAAACGACAAACACCTGCGAGGCAATGAACTGACGTGCCACGACTCTCGAGCTGCGCTGCGCCATGCGGCAGCCATGCGTTACGGTACGGCATGCGGCGGCATGCGGCGGCCGCTGGCCAGCGCCGGGCCGGGCCGGGCCGGGCCTCCAGTGCGTGCCCGGGTGTCGTGCTCTTACTGAGACCTCGTTGGGTCGGTTGAACAGGCACAGGCCGTGCGAGCGCTCCAGCTCCTTGTGGTAGTCCAGCCGCGAGCACTGCGAAAACTTGTACGGCTGCACGCTGTCCTTGCCGACGATGTTGGCCGACATGATGCAGCCGTGCCAGTCGGAGCAGGTGCAGCCCTCGCCTGCGGCACCGCCGGGTCACAGCGTCACGGGGCGACACGACACAGCGTGACACACCACAGGGCGACCGGTCACAGTGCAAGTCAGCCTACCTGCACCGGGTCACAGCGCCACCGGGGCACAGCGGCAAAGCACAACACGTCACACAGCTGCTCCGGGTCACAGCGCAACCAGGGTACAGGGGCAAAACATGTCTCTGGCCACAGCCGAGACACACTAATTTAGCAGTGATTGACGAGTAAAAGGACGTAAAAGAAGGCAGTGTCGTCACTGGGAACTTTGTCCAAATGCTGTTAAAAGAACTCGAGGAACTGAAACGTCAAGTAGCGCTGTCGGCACTTCAGCACTGTTACAGTCAGCCGACAACCTATGTCCAATATAACATCTATCACATCCGTCACATTGTCACAGATATCATTGAAAGCCTGTCGCAATCTGCAACTGTTAGCCTGCTATATCAGTACATACACGGGGCAGCAGCCCGCCGTCGCGTGTTTCCAGTGTGCCCTTCCCCAGTGCAGCTGTCACATGTCATAAATACCCAGCCGTCGTGGCATGCAATGACTGTCACTCATCATCTACAGCAGTTGCAAACGGAGCCTCAACTCACATGCAATCCTGATGTTTGTTGCGTGTCGGCCAACTCATGCCTTTCAAGTGTAATGTTTTGAAATATCTTGAGCCGGGTTCAATTGTCTTTACATTCAAAATGAATGGTGTGTACTTATTTCCTTAATCGTTTATTTGCTATATGGTGATAACTGACTGCAGAAGTCACATGCCAAAAGTCTTTTCTTAACAACAGCCATTTTCAAGACGGCCATCTGGTATTTACGCATTTGGTGTAGATTAGCTGCAAATTTGGTGCACATTTGGTCAAATAAGGTTGAGAGTGTTTCTTGGACTGCACAGATGCCTTTATACCCCATTTGTCAAATTATCTGACATCATTTTCCTTTTAAACACTGAAATAAATTGATGATGCTAATATATTTAGTATAAAAGAAATTGAATGCAGATTGGATCAAATTTGGTGCATTTGCCAGATAGCCCGTCGTGAAAACGGCTAATGAGTCAGAGTAGGATGGTGAGTGCGCAAAATGTGAACATATGTCACTAAAGTAAATATGTATAGGAGATTTATGAACAATTTTATTCACTGTTTTAGAGTCATATTTTTCCCAGGTTTATGTTTGTAGATATAAAACTTTATCGGAATTCACTGGGATTGTATTGCGTATGCAAGTCCAAATATTTCGGCCAATATTGTTTGGCCTTGGTCACTGGACAACTACAATAACCCTATAAGTATAGCTCACATTGCAGCGATACCCAAAATTCTCATTGCAGCGAATTTTGGGTATCGCTGCAATGTGAGCTATACTTATAGGGTTATTGTAGTTGTCCAGTGACCAAGGCCAAACAATATTGGCCGAAATATTTGGACTTGCATACGCAATACAATCCCAGTGAATTCCGACAAAGTTTTATATCTACAAATTTTATTCACTGCAGGGCCCATCGCTCTTTGGTATGAGGAGGTCACCAGCGAAGGACCCTGAGTCCGTGCCGGTAAGCCGGCTGGTGTCCAACTGCCTGGCACAGGTAGGTATACGGCCCGGGGTCGGCTGGTGACCCACTGTCAGGCACAGGTAGGTATACGGCCCGGGGTCGGCTGGTGACCCACTGTCAGGCACAGGTAGGTATACGGCCCGCACTGAAAACAAATCTACTCATGAGGGGAGAGTAATTCATATTTGACTCGCCATTCATGAGTATATTTGGATGAGTAACTCATGCGTGGAGCGTTAACACTCAAGAGTAAAAGTTTACTCGATATGAAAACTCAATTGCCCAAATGCATGACCTTCTCCCTATGAGTTGCCTGACTCATGACGCACAAAACATTGGTATCAAAACTCCCTGTTGAGTCTCGCAAACTCATGTAAGGCGAGTAAGGAATGTACTCACGACCCGTGAGTTAGTGAAACTGAACGTTTGGGTTTAAGAACTCATGAAAAAGAGGGCAGGGATTCTTGCTAACTCATTGTTCGTGAGTAATGAGTTCAAAAGCCAGTTTGAAATCATTAACTCTTCAAACGCAGCTTAAGGAAACCAATGATGCGCCGGTAAATATGATCAACCGTGAATTATCCATGAGCTGCTTTACACAAGCCTTACGCGTTAATATTACCGCCATGACGCCATCTTGCATGTTTGTGACGGAAGTGCAGCACGGGACGCGGCGGACGCAGTGAATTGGAGGCTGGAGCGACTGGTGAGTGTTAAATGTTGTGTATTTTATTGCCTGTAGGTATGTTTAAGTGCAAAATGCATATTTTCATTGAAAATGTACCTACATGTGCACTCACACAACACTACTGATACCTTGGGTTGTCCTGTGGGTTGGTTGACCCTCCTAGTTATGTATTGTCTATAACATGAAAGCCTTTTTGAGGGGTTCATAATATCCATCAAAATGTGGAATATCATATCAGTCATGCTCAACATGCCCCTACAGTGAAACCTAACCTGTTATTCTACGGGCAGCTTTGCCAGCGTATAGCCTAACAGAATAATTAAACATCAAGTATTTTCTTTAAGCCTTTGCCTATAGCATCTATTTCTGCCAGCCCCTAATGCTCAAACCCTGATGCAAACATCTATAGGTTAGGATAGGTGGTATATGTGCAAATGAAGTTCAAGTGGTAGGCATGTGGAAGGCTGTATGTTGTAAGATGTAGGCTGGTAGATTGTAGGTACCTATTTAGGTTGTAAGGTCTAGTTAGTAGGTTATAAGGTAAGGCTAGGTCAGCTTTTCATCATGTTTTTCATCTTCCTCGTAGTTCATCTAGTATTTTTGTAATAAACGACTTGTAATTGAATCATTTGGCCGAATCCTTCTAAAAATGAGCACCCCAAGTGCTTCTTCTAAAAGCCCACCCCTGCACCCCCCAAGAGTGAAATCTAGATACCAGGCATGGTCGAATTGATTCTATCATGATGTTCTCATCTCCTCAGCTGGACGGTGCCATGGAGGCCACTTTCTCAGAGAGGCGACACCTCATCGTCAAGAGGAAAATCCCGATGGCCACCATCCGTCGTCGATGAAAACAAAGTATGTACATTGTCATAGATAACATGAATCATTGTACATGGTCTGATGCGTTGTAAATTAGCGATCCTATGCAGTCAGAGTCAGGTGGTTTGGTGCGTGCAACTGAAGACGCGCCTTCACCGGCTCTCAGAGTCAGTTTTCTTTCTGAAGCTCATCTTGAGTTATTTTGCACCTGCCCTCATGTGTATTTTGTTTCCCTTGCTTTTGTTACCGACAGACTAGGGCCAATATCCGAAAATGATTCGATCCACAGGATCCAAGAGCGCAGTTCTTCTATCTGATTATAAATTCATCAATACTTTTTGGAGACCCTGCTGGTCCTTGATCCAACATGTTTCTTTTGTCGATGAATACCGGCGATCTTGAATCTTACATTTTTGCTCTGTGGATTGATTCTGGGGATCTTGTATCCTACATTTAGTCTCTGAGAACACATTTTTCTTGCAAAATTTCAAAATGCTTTGCATGAGCGAGGCGTACAAGGTTGTTTAAGAAGTCTTTGTGCACAACCTGCTTCGCTGGCCCTAAAGTTCAAACTTAACGCTTAATTTTATGTCTACAGACATGACATTTACGTTGGATCCAGGAAATTTGAACTCTGGCATTTCGTTCTCGCGTGGGGTCCGGAATCCTAAAGTGTTATTTATACGTGCGATCCAGGGGATCTTGGATCCTAAAATTATATTATATTTTTCAATGAGATCAAGGAGATCCAGTATTCTGAAATCCTGGCATTGCATGGGATCTTGCGGATCTTGGATCTTGATTTTTGGCTGAGGCACAAGTCTGTACTTATACCGACAATGCATGCATAACCCCAGGGTCATGTCCGCCGCACGGTAGGGATTGCGAGAGTTACTAATGCTACTGTAAAAGTGACCTATGTGTAAAACAGATGTGCTTGTGTGACATCGCATTTGCATGACCACCGATAACGGAACTGGATTGGCAGTTAATTTTCAGACGCTGCAGTAAGAAGTAGAAGAATTTAAGCCGGCCATGCGAATATCGATGGCGTCTTACTGGTATAGTCGTCCTTCAGCATGCGTCATTAATCCTTTGTTTTCAGGTCTGGAAAGAGCTGAGTCGGATAAAAAATGCCGACTTGCAGGACACCAACGAGTTGGAACTCTCCCGGGAAGCCATGACCCCGATTGTGGCCAATGGCGAAGGTGAAAGAGCAGCTGGATGCCTCACAGATGGTAAGTTAACAACATTTCACCCGGGAATGTTGGAACCGTAACCGAATAGGTACCAAAAGCTCATGTATTTATGAACGTCCTGTTAACAGTTTGATATACTCGCATACACTTACACGGAAAGTATTTAAAAAAGAGCAGAAAATGTGAAATTTCATTCGTGCTTCTTGCAAGAGATCATAGAAATTCATCGTTATATCCATGCTGTAGTAAACTACAGTGGATACTCAATACCTATAGGCATTGAGTATGATTAACACATTTTTATCGTCAATTTCAAAGTAATATATGCGAGCACTATTTACTCTAAACATATTTTAATGCTATGCTCACAAGCATCTTCTAACCCGCACCCCGCGGGAGTTCCTGGATTTCCAGGCCCTGCTGGGGGGGGGGGAGGAAACGTTTGAACCCCCCTTTTAACTTAGCTCCTGGGCCATGTAGCGATACGGCGAAGGCGGCGTTCGAAGGGACGTCAAAAATAAGGAAGAAATTATTTCGGTCACTTTTTTGGTCAGGTCAAAGGTCAGGTCACCAGAGGTCATTGAATGCAAAAGTTCACCGATTTCCAGGTTAAATTTTGATAATTTTCAATTTTTGACAACATTCAAATTTTGATCAGATCAACGCATAGCTCGGAAACTAATAGAGCTACAAAACCACAGAAAAGCGCCTTTGATAGCCCATTAACGCTCTTTCTGATTAATTCTCTCAGATTTGACCTGCCGTCAGTGGTTTTGCATGCGGGGAGGGGTAAAAACTGCCAAAATAGATATATTTTTTCTGAAAGTTTTTCAGCAAAAACTTTTGACTTAAGCCTTTCACGTACTTTCTTTTACCGGAATCGTGTTTCTCTCGGCAAGACGCATTGAATAAACTATTAGGTGACCTTGAAAGGTTAACTTAAAAATTTGACCTCAGTTCAAGGTCATGACCTGACCGATAAGGGTCAGGTTGCATATCAGTTGATCCGTTCGTCGAGATGAACACAACGAAGGTGTTTTCATCGTTCTATGCCTCTATCAAAAGTTCTTCGCGAAAAACTGTCAGATACCATTCGTGACCTGAGATGTCATCAGGGGCATAAAACGGGGTCACGGGTGCCATTTTCATGTTAAGTGTGGTTGCACTAATTGCTTATATGCCTGCTTTACCATATTATCAGAGAGTATCATCGATGAAAACACTGAAATTTACATATATAAAAATCAAAACGTCTGTACGTATGTATGTATGTATGTATGTAACGCGTCAGTCACGCTTGGCGGGCTATTACTGTGGAACGGTGCGGGCTACGGGGGTGAAATTTTGGACAGAAGTCGGACGCGTGCATCTGTTTGTCGTATTAAATTTTGGTGGGGGTGCGCTCGCCGGTTTGCACGTGGCGGGCGCATCTTTGCTGAACTTTGGGCCGCGGCCGGCGCCGAGCAGACGGCACGCGCCTCAGGCTCAGTTTCTTCGCTTCCAAACTGAGCGAAATCAGAGCCGGCAGGTCACTGACCTTTGGCAATGAATACCGGAACAGAGCACCGCCGGCCAGGAGGAGACGCCAAATTTATTCTGGCCATAACTCGGCCGCTACTGGGCCGATTTTATTGAAACTTGATTTATTATGCTGCGCGTAATGCTGTCCCTCTAGTCACATATATAAAAATCAAAACGTCTGTACGTATGTATGTATGTATGTATGTAACGTGTCAGTCACGCTTTAAGGGCTATTGCTCCGGAACGGTGCGGGCTACGGGGGTGAAATTTTGGACTTAAGTCGGACGCGTGCATCTGTTTGTCGTATTAAATTTTGGTGGGGGTGCGCTCAGCGGTTTGCACGTGGCGGGCGCATCTTTGCGGGATTTTGGGCCGCGGCCGTCGCCGATCAGAGAGCACGCGCATTATCCTCAGTTTCTTCGCTTCCAAAACTGAGCAAAATCAGAGCCGGAAGGTCACTGACCTTTGGCAATGAATACCGGAACAGAGCACCGCCGGCCAGGAGGAGACGCCAAATTTATTCTGGCCATAACTCAGCCGCTACTGGGCCGATTTTAATGAAAATTGATTCATTACGCTGCGCGTAATGCTGGACACCTAGTAAATTCATAAAATACATATATGTATTTTAAGAGATCTCTGTAAAAGAGATTAGGTGCAGATTTGGTCAAATTAGGTGCACTCGCCGGGTAGCCCGTCGCGAAAACGGCCAATATGACTTACGGCCAATATGACTTACGTCCAAAAGAGGCGCCTTTCGATTGTCTCCAATTTACTTACCTTTAACTGAGAGGTCGCAAAATTCACCTGACCTTAGGCCATCGACATCAAAATGCTAAGATATACATTTTGTACAAACTGTTGCTCTTATCAATCGCTGCAAGTTTCAAAGCAATCGGTCACTAGAGTGTAGCTATGGTAGGCTTTATAACTTTTTAAGCAGTGAGGTCACTTGGCTTGACCTGGCGACCTGACTTTAGGTGACCCGGAGCGCCGCCGTTTTTTTTAGATATTCGCGAAAATCCACAGAAGGGGTGTTCAAACACCCTCCCCCTCCCCCAGCAAGACGTGGGTTAAAATTGCGAGAGGCATACTGTACCAAATTAAAGTTTGCAGTTCGTGGCCTTTATTTCTGAAGGTAAATTTTTCCGTCGCAGACGATGCGATCGACCATCTTCTCTGCACCGTGCTAAAGAGCACCAAGTTGTGTTCACATCGGCGCCGCAGCCACGGCCTCATGTGGCGGACGACTTCCACGCCATAGAGGGCGTGCCAGCAGTGCAGTTTAAGGAGCTAACGGCAAAGGTGAACAAGCTGCTGACGTAGGGGGCCGCGTTCAGTGTTTGCGCAGTCGTTCAACCGCCCAGCCATCCGTCTGGCCGGCTACCTGATGTGTGCCGTGATCCTGAAGACCGATGTGTCGCCGCCCCCAAAGCAGTGGGCGGCGATGACCGGCTGCGTTTAGGAGTGCACGGGGAGGGACATGAGGCAGCACTTTAGGGACTTTCTGTCTCTTTTTGTGTTTGTGTTTCTGCCGGGTAGCTTTGCAAAGAAATAGCGTTAACGCTTTTTCATGCGTGTAGGCCAAGTTCACGTCTGGAAGGGCATGAGCGTCGTGCTGTGTTCATCACCCTTGTTCATATGATCAATGATGTAATAGTCGTGGTTTATCTGCATGCTATGCATTGTTTTAATAAACCTTATGTTTTAATGTTATGACTCTCATCTCATGGGTGAGGCTGACCGCGAGGGGATGAGTCGACAGAGTGGAAAAACCGGCGGCAGAGCGATCTAATAGGTGTGTTCACTTGACCATCATGTTATGAGTTACATTTAACTCGCGTATCAATCGTTGCATGGCATGAGTTACTAGCAATGCTTGAATTCGTCACAAACGGTAAACTCATGTGGTATGAGTAAGGGAACGAGAGTTAACCCGCAACTCATTGGTGATGTGACCGCTACAGGGCTAGTAACATTTACTAGCGCCTCATGTAGTCAAACGTGTGGTGTCTTCATTAACGGTGTAATATGAGTAAGCCTATACTCGCATATCATGAGTAATCAAAATGAGTTACCAAGAGTACATGAGTTTTTCACAATCGGTTAACTCATAATACACGAGTGAAGAGACATGAGTTAACGCACAATTGAGAGGTGGAATGACCGGTGCAGGCCTAGTTACATTACCGGCGCCTCGAGCAGTCAAATAGGTTGTTTAAAATTACCGCCGGTTCATGAGTTTACTCATCACCCATGGGTAATTTTGTTTTCAGTGCGGGGTCGGCTGGTGACCCACTGTCTGACACAGGTGGGTATACGGCCCGGGGTCGGCTGGTGACCCACTGTCTGGCACAGGTAGGTATACGGCCCGGGGTCGGCTGGTGACCCACTGTCAGGCACAGGTAGGTATAGGGCCCGGGGTCGGCTGGTGACCCACTGTCAGGCACAGGTAGGTATAGGGCCCGGGGTCGGCTGGTGACCCACTGTCAGGCACAGGTAGGTATAGGGCCCGGGGTCGGCTGGTGACCCACTGTCAGGCACAGGTAGGTATACGGCCCGGGGTCGGCTGGTGACCCACTGCCTGGCACAGTTAGGTATACGTCCCGGGGTCGGCTGGTAACCCACTACCTGGCACAGGTAGGTATACGGCCCGCCACGGCCCGGGGCCGGCTGGTGACCAACTGTCAGGCACAGGTAGGTATATGGCCCGGGGTCGGCTGGTGACCCACTGTCAGGCACAGTTAGGTATACGGCCCGCCACGGCCCGGGACCACCTGCACCTGGTCGGGGGCGGCGCCGGGCGCACTGGATCGACACAATCTGGGAGCGCGGCGCGCCCCTCCCCAGCGGGGCCCACCAGCTCCCCACCGGGGGCCGCCCGGCCCACTGTCGGACTCGGACGAACGACAGCGCGCCCCGGGTCGATGGCCATGAATAAGTTGTGTCTCTCCGCCGGTGCAGTGGTCGGCCACTGCCGGCGCCGCGCCGGTGGGACGGTCTGCTGAGGGTACCTACTGCCGGCCACAGCACTGTGGGCCACTACCCGCCACTGCACTGTCCGTCACTGCCGGGCCCGGGCGCAGCTGAGACGGCCTGCTGAGGGTAGGTACCTAGTGCCGGGCAGCGTGCAGTGTGCAGTGCACTATTCGTCACTGCCGGCCCCGGGCGCAGCTCAGCGACAGCCTGTCGAAGAACAGTGCCGCAAACTAACAGCCACTACCAGCCCCACGAACAGTCACTGTCGGTAACTATCAGTCCCATTATTCAGTTCCTGTACTCACTACCGGCCCCACCAGCGGTCACTATCGGTTACGTTTTTCGGATACGCTTTTCTACTAAAAATTACATTTTGAAACTGGGACTCCAGTAGTTTCGGAGGTCGATGGGCGCAAACATGGCCTCCTAAGTCGCGTTATGGAAACGCATACGCACTTGACAGCGATGCGGCCACAGCTTCGTGTTTTTATCCCAGGACAGCTCGGTACGTAACCCATCTCTGCGCCCCCGCGCATGTGACGGAGCTGTGCTGTGCGCTCTCCGCCCCCCCCCCGCGGGTGTAACAGAGCTGTGCCGTCAGCTGTGTGCCCCGCGCGGCGGTCACGTGACTCACGGTCGTCGTGTGCCATGCCGATGACGTGCCCGAGCACGTGCGCCATGGTGCTGGCCGTGACGTGCGGCTCGTAGACGTTGCTGTCCACCGTCACCCCGTATGAGTTGTCGTTGCAGATCTGACGCGGCACCGCCATCCCCGTCTTACGGTACTTGAACCGCGCACCGCTGCGGTCACAGGTCACCACAGGTCGGTCAGAGGTCACTGGACATCGGTCAGAGGTCACTGGACATCGGTCAGAGGTCACTGGACATCGGTCAGAGGTCACTGCACATCGGTCACAGGTCACCACAGATCGGTCAGAGGTCACTGGACATCGGTCACAGGTCACAACAGATGGGTCACAGATCACTGGACATCGGTCACAGGTCACCACAGATCGGTCACAGGTCACCACAGATTGGTTATGGGTCACTGCAGATCAGTCACACTCACAGGTCACCACAGGTAGGTCAGAGATCACCACATATGGGTTAACATACAGGTCAGTTACAGGTCACCACAGATTACAGGTGACAGACAGGTCACCACGATAGGTCACATGCCACCTCAGATTAGTCACAGGTCACCACAGATAGGTCAGAGGTCACCACAGATTGGTCACAGGTCATCACACAGGAAGATCACAGGTCACCACCGCTGTAGTCAGAGGTCACCTCAGATCGGCCACAGTTCACCACAGATAGGTTATAGGCACCCAGTGCAGTGGAATACATACATGAAAACATGTATTACTGATAGAACTCCTTCTTTTATTGTGAATAAAATGCATTATTATAAATACGTTGCAATACCTCTGATGAACTGATTTCTATTTGGTATTAGAATTCAAGACATTAGATGAGTGAGTAGGTAGGACCTATCTCAAATTCCTTACGACAGGTGGGTGTAAGTAGAAAGCAATTGTACATACCGGAGCCGTTTGGAGGCTTCACACTGGACGGCTCCATTTCACATCACATTAAATATAAAAAAAATATAAGAGAATAATGACATCAGTTTATCTGGTGCAATCTAAACCATCAGTAATACCTACAAACATATGCATATCATAAACAGGAGACTTTCTGGCTTTATGTAACGCATCCCCAGGGCTCAAAAAAGATGTTTGGTGGTCGCCGACCAAAAGTTTTATTCATATTGTGGTCGCAGCACCGGCTGCCCAGTGCCAACTGCCCATGGCTCTTGTTGTCGGACACGCAAAGGAACGTTTAAAGTGACCATCCCACCTTAACATTAGTTTTGAGTTGAGATAGCCAAATTGGTGGCCATGGCCTGAAAATGCCGGTTTGGGCACTCATAACATCGAAAAATGCTTTAATTCGGAGATATGGAATTTCAAACTTGCAGTTTTCGGATTCTAAGGGGCTAATGCATTGGTGTGCCCCCTTAGAATTTGTGACGTCAGCGGAGATATAACGATTTTTAAATCTTTTACTAAAACGTTTGGTAGCACGCGGTGGTACATGCTGCTTTGCGCGCAACAAATGCCGCACTTTCAAATAAAGTCGCTAGGAACAGCGGAGATCCCAAAAAGTAAACAATAGTAAAAGTCTAATATCTTGAAAACCGGTGAATATTTTTCGATGAAATTTGGTAGATATTCGTTTTCGCTCTTTCTGAACCGAGCGACATCACTTTCATGCCAATTCATTAACATTTTTGAAGGTGGGAGCCGGGAGGGTCCCTTTAAGCCTTCTAATGCTGCTATTCCCAGCCCCGTAGCCCGTATCAAGCGCCACCAATGTAGGTACACGAATCTGCAATTAAGTACAACATGGATTAAAAGCAGTGGTTTGATCGCTAACGCTGCGTTCGGACAGCCCAGTTTCCACGTGGAGTTTCTACGCCGATGAGCTCCCCACGAAAACGCCTTTCGGCCGTTTGGGCGGTTTGGCCATAGCGTTTCGCACTGACCGAACTGAATTCCTCGGCGTGGAAGTTCCACGCAGTGACCGGGCTGTCCGAACGCAGCCTAAATACACCATAACAAACAAGAGTGAAATTTTGCGCCCGAATCCCTATCCCTACCCCTCCCCTGGCTGACCCGACGGACGCCACCCCTCCCCTCGGCGTCCCTTCCTCCACGGCGGCAGTCAGCTGGCGGCCGGCCGGCCGCGCGCCGGCGCGGTGGGTGAGCGTCCCGTCCCGCCACGCCGCGTACCTACTACCACGGATCACATAAGGTGATCCGTGCTACTACGTAGTAGGAGACCATCTGGGCGACCAATGAACGGCGCTCGTCGGCGATTTTGACAACCACTCTTCCCCATTGGTTTAACACGGGTGGTCGCACAGAAAACGCCGACGAGCGCCGATGGGGAAGCGTGGTAGTATTCCCGTGTACGGAAGTTGGTAGTTTATCCTACAACAGTGGTATGTTAGCCCACCGTCCAGTGTCCAGGTTGTACCGTGGAAATAACCATGACAATTAACTAGATGATGCGCATAAGTGATGCTGAGGCTATGTCAATATTCTTACCAATATTTATATAGCTTTTCAAAGATATTCTTCAAAATTTGTTTCATATTTCGCGTTTTTGGTCGCACCATTGGGAAATGTTATGCATTCGTGGTCGCCGACCTCATCGGCAGGACGGAGCTTTATTTGAGCCCTGCGCATCCCGATGCCTTACCATAAAGAGAGAGTGGAAGACAGAGGGTGAGAGAGAGGGAGAAGTGTGTATGTGTGTGTGTGTGTATGAGAGAGAGAGAGAGAGAGAGAGAGAGAGAGAGAGAGAGAGAGAGAGAGAGAGAGAGAGAGAGAGAGAGAGAGAGAGAGGCGGCGCACCCGTGTCATCGATTCGCGAGCAGCCGGCCGACACGCGTTTACGTTTCCCGGCATTAGCGAGATAATTGGTGGGAGGGAGGATAGATGAATCTGGCGCGCTGCTGACAAGGCGCGGCGCGCTGAAAGGGAGCGAACGTGGCGCAGTGCGCCATCGCCACGCCGCCCGTCTCCGGGGACTCTGTCCGGAGCGGGGACCCAAGGTCCGGGCCTGGGGACTCGTTCGGCTCCGGGGACTGGCCCCGGACCGGAGACTCGGTCCACAGACTCGATCCACAGACTCGGTCCACAGACTCGGTCCACAGACTCGGTCCGGCAATAAGACTCAAGGTCCGGGCCCGGAGACTCCCTGCACAGCTCCGGTTAAATGATGAATGGTGAGCAGAACAGGATAAAGACATCCTGGTACGCTGAGACGCCGTGTCGGCACAGTTCAAAGTTGCTATTTAACCCGCGCGGGGCTGGCGGGTAAATTTTACCCCCCTCGCGAATTTTTGCAATATCTCAAAAACGGCGGCGCGCAGCGCCGCCAAACTTTCAGTACCTTTTCTTACATAAATTTGACACGTTCCCTGAAAATTTGAGCGAAATCCGTCGGATTTTTTTTTGAGAAATTGACGTTTTAGTGACGTCATGTTCGCCATTTTCGCCTCAAAAACGGCAAAGTTTCAAACGCCGCTAACATCTTCATTTTTAAAGGAATCAAGACGTAACAAAAAAGGTTATACGTAATTCTACTTTGTCTATCAAATGGCTATCTCGGTTTTTTGAAAAGTTTGGATTTTGGTCCAAATTTTTCCAAAAAAAAATATTTTTTTGGGAAAATAATTATAAAATCCAAAATTTTGAGTCTATCGAAAAACCGGAATATATGTTAGAGGAATGGTCTATGTGCACCTACATACCAATTTTTAGAAGAATCAGTTCAAAAATGTGGGAGTTATTCAAAAATTTATGACGTCAAAACAAACAAAAATTTTGCAAACATGTTTTTTTTTTTGGAAGTTCTAGACCTCGTACGGAAACAAAAATAGCACCATTCGATTCGCCGTGATAAACTGCATCAGATAGACACCTTTTCAGGCCTTAACAACCAACTTCAAAATTTGACCTCACTTGACCTGACCTTGACCTGACCTCGACCTGAAATTCATCCAGAGATGGTCCATATCACTTATTGAGTGTGCCTATTGAATTCTATGAGTAAAATGACCCATAAAACATGGGTCGCACATGCCCTTTTCTATATTTTGTTTTTGGTGACCTGACCTGACCTGACCTTGACCTTGACCTCTGAATGATATTGTATGCAACGAATATTGTCTTGGTAGCCTAAGAACACGTTTTGGGCAATCACCCAGCCAGCAATTCGCTTGGGCTGAACTGTGGCAGGCGTCGGGCAGCTTGGGCTTACCTTGGGTTTGCCCACTTTGATCAAAACCAATGTATTTTTTACTAGGGCTGAGCTGGGGCATGCCGCAGCTATGCCCACGTGCGGATAGCAGTAGCTCAGCCCGACATCTGCCCGCGCATCCAAAACAGGCTTAACTTGGGCGGAGCGCGGGCTGATCAAGCTGGCTGTGTCCTTCGGCTAACTGGAGTAAAGCCGGAGCTTAGCCATACTTGTTCGGCTGTTCGCGCATGCGTAGTTCTGCGCCAATCATGTGCAGCGTTTGTGACAGTCTGTGCGCTGTGCGACGAAACGACACACCGGTGTTGGGGCATTTGGTGGTTGATGTTTGGGCGCGTGTGACAGCGCGAAGAAGGGATAGTGAGCTCACTGCTCTTATCAAGTGGACTGGCATGGAGTTTTACGGTAGGTAAGTGTATTGAATGGTGCGCTTGATCGTATATAAACGTCATGATTTTGACTGAGTTTGACGCCATCAAACATGAAGCTGAATAGCTGTTCAGCCTGGCGACTTATACCCTCGCTCAGAAAAGCTGCATTCCGTGCCTTTATATCTTTGTGAAATACCAGCACTTCTGAACCAGGAAAATGAAATACAAAACACAAATATTTATCTACTTATCACCGAGCACGCTCATTCTCTGTCCGCATTTAAAATCAAATGAACATTTTATACGGATCAATGAGAAGTGTTTTTACAGTATTAATGCATCAATAAGTTATTTTTCAAGCAAACATGCAATGTAAAAAACCAATTAATCTCTTTTTCAGGTACGTACCATTAGAGCAAATGGTTCCAAAAAAGGAATAGTTATACAAACCAGGACCGGGTGGACGCCGCAGTGGCCCTCGCCAAGTGGTTTAGCGGAAACTGCCTGCTTATAATTAAGTAGGTATACCTACATATACGGAAACTGCGCCGAAAGCTGGCCGACCACCTACTGCAGATGTGTGTGTGTGGAGGAGCCAGACGCCTCCAAAGCTCCCATTCACCAGAGTGAAGTTATAAACGATTGTTTGCTTATTGCTTTATGTCTTATGAGCGATTACTTGCTGTCCTTACTTTATGCTTTCAGTTGAGTGTTTAACCAAGTATTATGAACGGGGAGGGAGGCTAGCGGGCCTTGTGATTGTTTTATAGTTTTGATGGCGTTTTTTCATGACTCATGCCATATTACTGCTGCAGTTTGCAGTCAACTGTTTCAGTTTCAGTATTTGTGTTTCATTTGACGTGTCTGCAGTCGTTTGAAATATACATTCAATCAAAGTCAACCACTACTTTCCTTTTGCAATGCTCGAGCCTCGATGACCGGTTAACAGAGCATATGAGTGACCGTAACAATTTTAAATATGCATTGAAACCGCACAACCTGCTGAAAGTGCATTGGCTGCTCCTTGCTACTTGATCCAGTGTGAAGCAAAAGCAAGATGAAGTCAAGTCGAGACTTGAGAAAACAGGAGCCATCACTCGAGTCGAACCCGAGCAAAGCCACAGCAGTTTGCAATGTATAAACCCCATGCACTTCTATGGCTTAAGTCGGGATAGACAGGGCACACAGAGTGGGCTTGCGGGAGTTCAGCCCCCTCGGGCCCAGAGTAATCTCCATTATATAAATGGATTCACTGCTCGGGCTTAAATCGGGCTAACGCCAATCGTCGCTCAACTAGGGCTAAACTACGGCTGTCCGGAGCTCGCAGAGCGGGCATACCTCCGGCAGAGCATGGGCTTTAGTCGGCGTATTTGTGTCATACGCCGACTTTAGCCCAAGCCCTAGCCGACTTTAGCCCGACTAAAAATCTCGGGCAATCCGCACTTGAGCCTGCTTGGGCCCGGAGCAAAATTGCTGGCTGGGCAGTCTCAGTCCATGACTCCAATCTTCGGCAACTACGGTGCAAGGCCGATACTGTAGGAACTTGCAATTTGTACCCCTGACCTGACCTTGACCTTGACCTCAAACTTTAAATTAAGTACATGTTTTTAGTTGTTCGTGATGAGAAATTTCGATTGGCGTTTGAATTTTCCAAATCGGTCCATTAGTTCGGGAGATAACAGGGGGGTAAAATTTACACCCCCCAGCCCCGCGCGTTCGGCTGGAGACCCCAGCCCCGCGCGGGTTAACCCTCGCATGTGTGCGGCGTTTGCCAGCTTCTAATGTGTAGGGGGGGGGTCGGTTGGACCCCCCCCCTTGCCGTTTGGCCCCTGAACGAGCTAGAGCTTCGCGGAAAAAACGAGCGTGTTGCCCGTGACGAGAGGAAGCCGATGATACCCGATTTTAAGGTCCTAGGTCATTGGTTGACCTTCCAGGTCAGGTCAATGACCCAAAGTCGGGAAAATCGGGACCTGTTAGAAAGTCGTAAAGTGTGGCTGCTAAGGGGTTTTTCGGGGTGCTGATCACGAATATCGTGTTAGTTTTGATCACAGATCATGTCTTGAAGCATTTAGACCAGGTCGGGTCAGGTCAGGTCAGGTCAACCAGTAGGCGTCGTGACGGGTATTCGTAGTACGTGTCAACCGCCTCTGACAGCTTCGTAACATGTTACGAAGTCACCAAAACTACTTCGTAAATGTTCAAATGGTTGCTAAATTCGAATTCAGCTCCAAAAACTAGCCTAGAAACATGTAAAACTCGAAAAAGTGACCCGAGGTCACCCGAGGTCACCAAAGGTCAATGACCTGACCTGACCTTCAGGTGACCTTGACACACACGGGAGTAACATCAAATCACATGTTTGAACGTTTGAAACCACGAAAAGCTTGCAAACACGCGGCTAATGCGAGCCGACATACGCGAAATCGCGATTCCGGCCAAACATGGTCTCGGAAAAGAGGTCACAGGTCAAAGGTCATTTGGGTCAGGGTCATGAAATTTTCAGGGTAGGTGTAAAATTGATCAATGCGAGGGTACTGAAAGTTTCGTCGCGATCGGCCGCTTTTTACGCGAGTTATTCGCGAAAAACCATGGGGGGGGTCCATCCGACCCCCCCCCCCTACACATGCGAGGGTTAAGTCAAAGTGTGTTGTTTACATGTCTTCAAATGTTGGCCGTTCAGCTTCCTTTTAGCTAACTGCATATATTCAATTCGTGTACAACATAAATAAAGTAGTCATTGCTTATTTTTAGACATCATTCAAAGCCTATTGTTAGGCTTTCTTTCTCGAATTCTTGAAATTCTCGGAATGAAAATGTCCATGATATCGCGAAGCGTAGGGGAGAGTGGGGCACATTCGTGCATGGGGCACATTCGTTTTCAGCAGTTTATGGGAACACGAGTGACTGCACGAGCTCAAGGTAAATTATGGAAATATGTCTATCATTGCCGCCCTTCGTTCACCGTAGAAGACAACACTGTACCTGCTGTCATGCTTGATAAAAACGCAAATTTGTAATATTCCTGAGCTTTCCAAACTTTTCTCATATCATCCATTTTCGTGATCCTGACTCGGAAATGTGGTTCAGCTTTTCAAAATTGGGGGTGAAGAAGCCCACTCTATTCACGGAACTGCTGCAAACTTGTTTGTTGAAAAAGTGTCATTTTTTTTCAAAAAGAAATTTTGAAATATATTACTAATAACGTTGTGGGGCAGGTTCGTGTACGCACTGCCTGGGGGCACATTCGTGCATATTTTTTTTAGTTTTTGCGATTTATGACTTTATCTGTAGTAGGTTTCTCTAATGACGTTCGCCTGACTCAGTCTCGACTGCTTGCGACGTCGTGACGAGCAATTCACGCGAACTTGGCGAGGTCACGGAGGCCGGCAGTTGGCACATTCTTGTTGGCCAGCCCATTCTTTCTACATTTGTTGTGCAATGCATTCTTGTCGAAAGGAATCAAGTGAAATGACCCCCTGCCAATTTCCTTTGGTAAATTTCTTGTAATGCCCGGTAATTTCTCGAATTTTGCCGGGTGAACGGAAGTGCCCCATCTCTTGAACGAATGTGCCCCATAGGTGGGGCAGTTTCGTGCAAATGTTCAGAGTTAATAAAAGTCATTTTTTCTAATGGAAGCAATAATTTTATAGGATAACTTTTAAAGAGGAAAACTATCTGCAATAGTTCCTTTCCATACTACAATCAACAATTTTGCCATTGCACTAACCAAAGAACAGATATATGGGTTTATCCATTTTTTGCACGAATGTGCCCCACTCTCCCCTAACTTTGTGTACCTATATATTTTTTTTGGTGTTAGTCAACTTTTATACCCTTATACCGCCGCTAAACGCGCCGTATGTACGTACCTACCAAGTGGTGATACAACTGATTCAAGGTTGCACTGCAACATTGTCGAAACCAAAAGAATTTCTAGCCATCTATGGGAAGTGCAATGGTCGAATAATATCTCCCACCTTTCCCATACTGACACGAGCACTGAGGAGGTCAGTGCCCTCTCCTATCCTTCGCTCTCTACTCTTCCCCTTCCTCCTCTCATCTCCCTTCCTCCCTTTTCCTCTCTCTCTCCCTCTCGCCACTGACATGAGCGGGTGAGTGAGGACGTGAGTAGATTAGTACTCCCTCCCTCCCTTTCTAACTCCCTTTCTCCCACCCTCCTTCTGTTCACGAGGTGAGCAGGTGAGTACTGAGGTGAGCAGGTGAGTACTGACGTGAGCGGGTGAGTAGGTACTGAGGTGAGCAGGTGAATAGGTACTGAGGTGAGCAGGTGAGTAGGTACTGAGGTGAGTAGGTGAGTACTGAGGTGAGCAGGTGAGTACTGAGGTGAGCAGGTGAGTACTGAGGTGAGCGGGTGAGTAGGTACTGAGGTGAGCAGGTGAGTAGGTACCGAGGTGAGCGGGCGAGTACTGACGTGAGCAGGTGAGTACTGAGGTGAGCAGGTGAGTAGGTACTGAGGTGAGCAGGTGGGTAGGTACTGAGGTGAGCGGGTGAGTACTGACGTGAGCAGGTGAGTGGTGTCGCGGGAGATCTGGAACAGCTTGCGGCTGCCGTAGTCCTTGAAGTTGAGCAGCGCCTGCTGGATCTCCTCGGCCGGGCTGACGGTGGCCTGGTTCTCGGCCGACCACGTCTCGATGTACACCAGTGAGATGCGCGTGTTCAGCGTCTTGTAGTACTGAAACGGAGCGGACCGTAACCATCCCGCACTGCATTTACCACGGGACGGCGCACTCGCCCTCTGCAGTGAGCGGAACGTCAGCACCCCCGCCCAGCCTGCAGGTATGTATGTACCAGGACAGGCGCACTCGCCCGCTGCACTGAGCACTGAACAGTCGCGATGGAGCAAGCTGTAACTGGATGCATTAGGTCATGTAACGTTCCAGCTAAGTCACCTTGTAAATGGGCTTTTCGGGTTAAAGCGCCTTGTAACTGAGTTTTAGCTGACCACGGAAGCTGTAAAATGTGCGCTCGTCGTACAAGTGCGGCGTACCGCTCCGAAATGCACAGAGTTGTAAACGCGGCACTCAAACGCCAGGCACCTATTGGATACTTAGATAAAACTTTAGGGATTGATCTCGTGTATAAATGGGAACTAACAACGAGTCACTGAAAAGACCCTCTTTGATACATTTATAACAGAGACGGAGGAAATGCAGGTGTCGGGTATTTTCAGTTCCTCTAATTGACGATGAGGTCAATGACGATTGAAATGACGGTAAAGCCAAACCGTGTTAAAAGTTGTCTGAAAACTGGGCTTTGGCCGATAATTCAGGTAATTACCGACAATTTCCCGCCAATGCAATCTAAGACATCAAATGGTGCAATGCGCATCAAACGTTCATATTAGATAGGAAAATGAAAATGTTGTATTTGGACAAATGCCAACTAGTTAACGTTTATTCCATGCACCATACTTTATTTACACTAAAAAATCGGTGATGCGTATTGGTGAAGTAAGGGAGCGCTCTGCTATCGACATTACAGTGCAGATGTGAGCGCACTTGTGACTTCCTTTCTATGCTGTAGATTTGCAAACATCATTGGTAAGTGGTAACCATTTTTTTCGACTTAGCGTCTTGAGCTAAGACCTTCAGCGGCTTGCAGCCAACCATTAGCTATAAGGTTGTAAAAGTTCAAGGTGCTTCTTCAGCTCAATTTCTATTTCTTCTCAAGCCTTGACCGGAGCACGTAAACAAAACAGCACAGAACACGAGCTTTGATACGCTGATCACGGCACCGAACACCGAGCGAAATCTACATATTGCGAAAGGAAGAGACTTTTTCAAATGCTTGTTTACCTCGTTCCGGTGCTTCCGACGTTGTTTACCCCGTTTAAAGTCAGATAATTGATTGCACAAGCCGTCTATTTTCTCAGTTCCGGAAAATAAGTGAGCTGTGATGAACAGCTGTGACGTTTTGCCTGCTTTCAAAAGTTCCGGGGAGGAGGGGAGCCCGAAGGTATGCTCGGAGGAGACCGGGGAGCCCGGAGGTCTACTCGGAGGAGACCGGGGAGCCCGGAGGTCTGCTCGGGGCGGTGACTGGACTAACGGACAGTGGACTGCTCTGCAGTGCTGGCCGTGAACCGCGCCTGCTCCGCGGTGTCGCTGAGGGCCGTGCCGGGCGCCGGGCGCCGCTGTGGGCCGCGGTGTCGCTGTGGGCCGCGCTGTGGGCCGCGCCTGCTCCGCGGTGTCGCTGTGGGCCGCGCTGTGGGCCGCGCCGGGCGCCGGGCGCCGCTGATCAAAGTGGAGTGGCCGCTCAGCAGGGACGCCCCGGTGCCAAATCACTGCCCTCAATCAGCAGATGGGAGAGGGCGGCGGGCGCCGCGGGCGCCGCCACACAAAGGGCGCCGTGCCCGTGTGAACGGGTCATTTTCCGGCCCGTCTCCGGACGGCGGCGACTGTCCGGACACGATTTGCAGTCGGCTGGCAGTCGCGAACGGCGCCACTCTCGTAAATGGTTAATTTCTAGCGGCGCCGCGCGCGGCTCTCGGTGCCGCGCAGATGGGGCGTGGCTGCCGGCGGCGAACGAGCCGCTGCGCTGTCCGCCGGTCGATACCGGCCGCCGCCGCCGGCGCGTCTGCGTATCTTGGGGCCGAGGTGCGCGCCGGTCGGCCGGCGGAGCGCGTGAGCTACCTGTCGACGGCGCCTCCTCTGCCGACTGCCATCGACCGGCGCGCCGCAGCCGGCCGCCGCCGACCGGCCGCTCTGTTTTCTCTAACAACGCGAGAAAACGGCGAGCGGCAGCGGCCGATATTTGTCCGGCGCGAAACAGGAACGGACAACGACGGCCCTCCGCGCGCGGAACAGGCGGCGGCTGACACTCCTCCCGGCGCGAAACAGGTGCCTGGCCGGAGGACGAGGGGGAACTGGGGGTGGGCTGGCCGGGTGCAGCCGAGATGGTGGACGGCGCCGTCATAGCCAGCTGGACATCCCAGAGTCTGGACGACAAATAATCCTACACAGAGTGATGGCGCCTACTTGGTCATATCGGACCAGTCCTTCCTCGGCAGAGGAATGCTCCTCCACACCAGAGGACTATCACTCCCGCAGAAGGACCAGCCTCCGCACTGGACCCGTCCTTCCCGATAACTCGCTAGACCCGTCCTCATTCACCAGCGGATCGAGGACCAGTAGTTTCCCACATGACCAGTCCCTTCCCACAGGGGACAGTCCTCCTTTACCGAGCCCAGTGATCCCATTAGACCCATTCTTACCAATGCCGTGGATAGGATTTGGCAGCACTAGCCGGAGTTACCGGCAATAATATGCAATGTATTCTTTTTATTTACGTCCAGCTAATCTCGCCGAATGTGTTTGATGGCGTGAATGATTATGAATGTTGCCTGAATGAATGAATGAATGAATGAATGAATGAATGGTGAATACTGATGAATGTTCCCAAATGCCGTGAATGCGCATTCACGGCATTTGGTAACATTCAGAATTATTCCACATTCACTTATTCATTCGTTCAGGCAACATTCATAAACATTCACGCTATCAAAATAATTGGACAAGTTTAGCTGGATGTAAATAAAAAGGAATTCTTTGATATAAATGCCGTAAACTCCGACCAGTGCTGCCAAATCCGATTCACGGCATTGGTAAGATTGGGCCCAGGTCCCGCCCGCCCAAGGACCAGGTCCCGGTCGCCAAAGGACCAAGTCCCGCCCGCCCAAGGACCAGGTCCCGCCTCCCAAAGGACCAACAGACTCTCACCTGGTCGGCGATGTTCACTATTTGGATGGCGTCGTGGATAACGCTCTCCCGGGTGGAGGCGTTCCGCAGGTCAAACTGAAATCACACACGACACCGGTCACTGCCGACATTGATGATAACATACACATCGAGATGATGTCGAGTAAAGAGATAATCTAGCATCTTTACGACGCATGTGATGATACTTGAATGCGAAGCACGCTAATATGGCTTATGCCTAATCAATTAAGCAAATGCACTATTGTGTCATAAAAACGGGCAAACATCTACCGTAAATGTTGACCATTGAGTAGATCGTCAGGTCTACTGCCGAACTGCTCAATGCTCTTACTCGCGTGTTTCCACCAATCAGCTTCACCTTCAATGCTCGAAACGCTCAAATGAACAAGACAGCAGCGTAAAGACCAGCAGAGCTCTCACTAACACAGGCAATGACCCGACTATGTACAGGCACCACGGGAGGACCGCAGACAGCCCCGGACGGCCTCAGTCCCAGCGCCTGCCACACGCCCACCAGGTCTCCCGCACGTCCACCAGCTCTCACCATGGCCTCCCGCACGTCCACCAGCTCTCACCATGGCCTCCCGCACGTCCAGCAGCTCTCACCATGGCCTTGTCGAGCACCAGCGCCAGCTCGATGTGTTTGGTGACCATGCGGACGTCTCTGGGCGCGCGCGGCGCCTGGCCGGCCCACTCGGGCGGCGGCACGTCCGATAGGTCGCGGTAGTTGCGCAGGCCCCACTCGTACATGCGCGTGTTGGCGCACGCCTGGGTGGTCAGGCTGGGCGCCTCGTAAACCAGGTGCGGGTGCTTCGACTGCCGGCACACAACACATGACACGTCAGGGCCGCGCGACGGGACTGCACGTCACACGGCGGAGCGGGTCAGCGGGGGAGCACGGCATACGGCGTGTCACGGCGGCTCAGCGGGAGAGCCCGGCTTTGGGATACGGTTTGGGGAGCCTTGTTTGGGGCACGGCCAGGGGGGCGAGATTTGGGCTGCGTGGTTTTCCTTATTGAAGCTTTATTTATACAAAGCAGACCACAACAGCCACATATCAGTAAGATCGGCACAAAGCGTCACGCAAAGGCCGCAGTGGCATTAAGAATGCAAAACCCGAGAGCGGCAGCACCCCCGCGCGGCGGGCCGGAGCCGCCGCCGGAGGCGTGCACTGCCCCGCCCCACCGCCTAACCAACCCACCAACCCACTGACCCACCGCCCCACCGCCCCACCGCCCCACCGTCCCACCGACCCACCAGGCTCGGAAACCAGCGAGAGCCCGCGGCGGATGGAAACAGCCCGGGGTGCGCCCCGTCCCACCGATCGAACCCCGAAAATCCAGCGACGGCGCAGCCGACAGAGACAGTGAGTATGTCACCGATATATCATATACGCATTATTCACTCACTTTGAGGTGTATAGGGCCTTTAAATTGTGGATAAATTAGTTCGCTGTTGTTGCAAATTAATTAAAGCTCACTTATAAACTATTTCATAAACAGCTTAAATGAACAGTAGGCGGACGCCATTTATAATCGTGCCGCGTGCTAAGCACCAGAATAAGAAAGCTGTGACAAAGTTGGCCTACATACTTAACTTTGAACTCCTGTCTCTTGTCGAACGGTTTGCTCATAAACGGCTATTGATCGTCTGTGGTAATTACCCAGCCCTGTACTTAGCCGAACTAAGTTAGGAGTTTTCTACGGGCCTGTTCTGAATTCATTGAAGTTTCATCAGTTCCAAAGCCTGCGATCCATGCTGATAAGGAGCCAAGAGAAGTTTGTCCGAACCTTGGGAGACTTTCCGCCAGCTATATTTGCCCTGAGATTTGTAGCGATTTTCCAACAAAGACGTGCCACACAGGCTGGATACCAACTCCATCTGGGATCAATGGCCAGCGCCATTTCTCCTTCGCTGAGCAGAGAACAAGAACTAGAGGAAAACCTCCAGATCGTCAGCTTAGGATCGGGAGAGGTTCACTCCTATCGCTTCCACATAGAGCTGATTTAAAAAGGAACAGAAACACCCTAAACGGCTGCTCCCATTTTTCAGGGAGGGAGAGAGAAAGAGGGGAGGGGGAGAGAGGCGACGTGTTTGATCATTGCGCGGACCTGCGGCCGGCCAGAGGTGAACTGGCACTAACCATGGGTCCAGTCAACGCCGTCCAGTCTCGGTCGCGGCTGGCCGGGCTACAGTCGGAATCGCGGCGGGCCGGGCTGGGTCGGCGCGCGGCCGCCATTCCCTGTCGATCGTAGCCGGCGGCAATTACCGACACGGCGCGGCGCGAGCGTGCCGGAAAGGCGGCGCCAATCGCTCATCACGGCTGACGGATGGTCGCACCGGGCCGGCCTCGTCAGCGGTCCGGGCCGTCCCGGTCTGTGGTACTGTCCTCTGCGGACATCGGTCTGTGTGTACAGACCCCTGCGGACACTGGTCTGCCGTACAGTCCCCTCCGGACACCGGTCTGCCGTACAGTCCCCTCCGGACACCGGTCTGTGGTACTGTCTCCTCCAGACACCGGCTCTGTCGTACTATCCTCTCCCCTCCGGACACTGGTCTGTCATACTGTCCTGTCTCGTTGTCCCGTGCACATAACCGCAGGTTGTTTGAAAAGACAAACACTATTCGTTAGAATTGTGTTTTTCTATTGAAAAACAGCCGGAGCAGTTCGAGGTTGGGGGTGTTTTCCATACTTGCCTGAGATTGGTAGGTACAACTTGAGCGGGGTCTAATAGTTGTCAGGAGAAGAGGCCAAAACTAGAAGAAACATTGCTCTTGGACAATTATTATGACAATTTGTAGCCGTCCTTATTTGATGTAATGCGTTTGCACCAGGAAAAAAATAACAAAAATGAAACGTCCCAGAGGAAAGCAAAATCGAGGAAAAAGAAGTAGAGTCGTGCTAACGCTAAGAATAGCTAAGAATTGCAGTGTTTTTTAGCAGCAGTCTCTGGAGAGTCTGTATTGCAAACATTAACAGTGTTTAAAGTACGCAACGTAGGCAGTTCGTAGTTAAAAGGTCTGTAACGGGGAACGAGTCCGTACCGAGAGCTGCCTGCAGCGCAGGGCCTGTACCGCGGGCAGTATGTACGGCGGACAATCCATACCGGGCCGCGGGCAGAGTCAGTACCGCGGGCAGAGTCCGTACTCCGTACGGCGGACAGTCCGTACGGCGGGCAGAGTCCGCACCGTGGGCAGAGTCCGTACCGCGGGCAGAGTCCGTACCGTGGGCAGAGCCAGTACCGCGGGCAGAGTCCGTACTGCGGGCAGAGTCCGTACCGTGGGCAGAGTCCGTACCGCGGGCAGAGTCCGTACCGCGGACAGAGTGCCGAGTCCGCACTGTTCGGCGGCCCGCTCTCGGCGGCGCCGGCCGGCCGTCTCGTCGCGCGCTGATTGCGCGTCAGTCACAGTGGAGCCCACCTGGAGAGCCAGCGCTGCGCTCCTCGCCGGCCCAATCAGACCTTATTGAGGCAATTCGCCGGCCGAGCGCGCCGCCTCGCTCGATACCTACCGCCCTGCCGGGGTGTCAACGTCTCATAAGCGCGCATTCAGCCGGCCGCCGGCCGATTGGCGCCGCGGAGCTGCCGGGGCTGCTGTGGCCTGTGGGGCTGTTGTGGGGATGCTATGGGGCTGCTGCGGGGCTGCTGAGGCCGCCGGCCGGGGCTGCTGTGGCCTGTGGGGCTGTTGTGGGGATGCTATGGGGCTGCTGTTGCCGAAGACCGGGCTGCTGTGAGGCTGCTGTGGGCTGCTGTGGGGATGCTATGGGGCTGCTGTTGCCGAAGACCGGGCTGCTGTGAGGCTGCTGTGGGCTGCTGTGGGGATGCTATGGGGCTGCTGTTGCCGAAGACCGGGCTGCTGTGAGGCTGCTGTGGGCTGCTGTGGGGATGCTATGGGGCTGCTGTTGCCGAAGACCGGGCTGCTGTGACCGCCCCAAGCACGTGGTTGCGGCACGTGGCCCCATGATACCGGCAGAGTCGCTGTGATACCGGCAGAGTCGCTGTGATACCGGCAGAGTCGCTGTGATACAGGCTGGGTGGCCGTGTTTGCGGCCGGGTCTGCTGCGCCGGCGGCGGCGGCGGCGCCGTCTGTGTGCCGGCTCCGGCGGGCGCAGATGTAGCCCCTCTGTTGGCGCCCGGCGTCAGCCTGTTTGTCCTCCCGACACGGGAACAAACAATCCGACTGTTGAACGAAGCACCATGAGCGTCCACCGACGACGGCGGCCGGCCGGCCAAACCACTGCAGGTCGACGCCCACTTCAGCCCGGCCGGCCCCGACCGCCCGTCTTATTTGATGAAGGATAGCCATGAAATATTTTCCCGGTACTTTACATGTTAGCGACTACCGACTACCAACAACCGACTATTCTCCATGCAGGTGTGCATTTTGCAATGTGATGTGTGTAGATTCGAGTGGTTGATTGAAATCAATGCATCTCGAGACAGCCGAGTTTGTAACGGCTCTATGATCTCTAAATCGCCAGAAGCAGGGCGACAGGTTGTCAGGACCCAGCCTCATGTCGCCGGGAGGGGTAGTACTGACCGACATGTCGCCGGGGCTGCACTGACCGACATGTCGCCGGGAGGGGGCTGTACTGACCGACATGTCGCCGCCGAAGAAGGGGTGGATGATGAAGGTCTCGTTGCCGATCTGGATGACGCCCGAGATGCCGTTGCAGGTCCGCATGGCGGCCACGGCGCCCGGGTAGCCGTGCACCGTGCCGTGGTAGTAGCAGTGCTCGATCTCCTGGGAAACAGACACACAGACGCGCTCTGAGCGGTACTCATACACCGAGAAACACAGCACACGGTACAGATTACTGGCTGATAGGGCAGGGTTTATTCGCATTTCTCCACTGAACTGACGTTGTTATTTGGTTCACTATTGGTATTTATACACAGCACACAGCGCGCATCCCGGGTGGCGCAGCCGTCATTCGCCATTGCAAACCAGGGCTGCGGAGTCGATGATTTTTTTGGTGACTCCGACTCCAACTCCGACTCAGACTTTAACCCGCGCCCTGGTGGGGTCTGTTAATAACGCGACCTGGTGGGGGGGGGCTATTTTTTGCCCCCCCCCTCGTATCTCCGAAACTACTGGACGGATCCGCAAAATTCAAACGGCGTTCGAAAGGCCTGTCAAATTTGTCGAAGAAAACCAAATTTCATTGACCTCGGGGTCACCGAGGACGTCACAGGTCAGGTCAAAGATGAAATGTTTCACCGTTCACGGGGCTTCTAGGGAATGCGCTATAACACCGAGGAAAACGCATTTTGTCGAGAATCAGCGGTAGGGCGTCAGTTGCCTAGTAGATATGTTGCTATTAGAGGTCACTGGCAATGCCAGGTCAGGTCACAGGTCAGGTCACCAAGGGTCACAGGTCAGGTCACATGAGCCCAACTTTACTAAGGTTGTGTGATACATGTTTTATGGCCAATTTTTCATTTCCAACTCAATGCTGTTGGTTATAAGACTATCAGGTACGGATTAGGTCAGTTTCTGGTGAAGTTCAGGTCAAGGTCAGGTCAAGGTCAGGCCAAAAAAGGTCAAATTTTAAAGTTGATATTTTTGCATAAAATGGGTATTAATTCGATGCAGCTCGTCACGGGGAGTCTAATGGTGGTCTTTGTTTTGCGCTACGGGGTCTAGAATTGCTAAAAATTGAGTTTGAAAATTTGACGTCATCAATTTTGAACAGTTTTTTCGCTATAACTTCGCCAAAAAAAGAGGTATCAATCTCAAATTTGGTATGTGGATGGAAGGCGGTAAGGACTATCACATTTATTCCGGTTTTTGCGAAATTCAAAAAACTTTTTTGGATTTTTCGATTATTATATCCAAAAAATCTATTTTTTGATTTTTGGTGGTCAAAATCCAAAAATTTCAAAAATCCGAGATAGCAGTTTTGTAGCCCTGTTCAATCTACAGCTTTCATGTCTTTATCATTTTTCTGTATTTGCAAAGCTATAGGCCTGACAGCTCTTCCCGCGAAACCCTTTTTTGGGTCGAAAACGGCAGAACATGACGTCACTCTGACGTCATTTCCGGCCAACCTATCATAGCCTTTGGAAAAAAAAATTTGGTCACAATGTGTAAAATTGATGTCCGGGAGGGTACTGAAAGTTTGGTGGCGATCGGCGCAGCGGTTCTGGAGATATATCGAAAAGGCTGGAGGGGGGGGGGGGGGCAAAAAATAGCCCCCCCCCACCAGGTCGCGGGTTAAAAATGGACTCCGACTTCGACTCTGACTCCAGCTCAGACTCCGACATTGCTCTTTAACCCGGCCGGGCCCGGGGGGTAATCCCAAGCACCGCAGCCCGGGGGGGGGCGTTTTTCGCCCCCCCCGTCTAACTCCGTAAATAAGGGAGCTACGGAAACAAAAGCGATACCAAACGAAAGGTCCTTACGAGACGATTCTAAAGCACCTAAAATTTTTGACCTCAGGTCAATTTTCAAGGTCAGAGGTCAAGGTCAAAGGCAAAAACCGGCACATGTGTAGTGATCTCAAAGTAAGCCTTCTAGAAGACGGCAGGCGGCATCAAACCGGCAAAATTAGGTGTCAAACGAAAGAAGAGAATCTGAGGATTCTGAAAATGTGCTCAAAGTGAAAGGTCAAGGTCAAGGTCACGCTCAAAATTGACCTCAAACTTGGCACTTTTTCGCACATCTTGCGTGCTAACTTCCAAGATGTTTTGAAATGTTTTGAGGCTTATCAGTTCCCTATTTGTGGTTCATCTTACGATACAAGGCTGCTCAAAGGTCAAGGTCACTGAAGAGTATCCCTGCTAGAGGCTATTTCACTAATTCAAGTTAGTAATAATAAATAAGACAATTTTGCCATCCGGAAGCTCTAAATGAAGGCTTAGAAGAAAATAGATGCCAGATTCGTGATCAGCGGGTACAAATCCATCATAAACGACCTCTCATGTGTCAAGGTCAACCAGAGGTCATTCGAGGTCACATGAGGTCAACATAAAACTTGACCTTTTCCGAACAAACTATATCATTCGACGCGGCTTGACAAGGCGAATGCAATGGTACCACTGCCGTAGCTCTAGGACCATTTTTGTCGAAGTTATTTGCGAAAAACTAAAACCACATTTCGGGGTCGTTGACCTGACCTCTGACCTCAGGTCACCAAAACTATTTTTCTATTTTTCTCTAGGTCAAACGCTACACAACCGTACTCGTAATTTGTCTTTATCTCTAAAACTCTATTTTTAGCAGCTATTTGAAGTTTGCGTCTGTGACGCCGAAATTTGCCGTGCAGGGATCTAGAAAAATGGACCTTGTGACGTCATCAAGGGGGCTAGGTCCAAATTTTTTACTTCGGAAGATGTCAAATTGATGGGAGAAAAGGTACTGAAAATTTCGCTTTCCTATCCCTAAACGTTCGGGAGCTATCGCAAATATTCGCCAGGGGGGGGCGAAAAACGCCCCCCCCCCGGGCCCGCGAGGGTTAAGTCCATAAAATGAAAGTAAAGTTCATGTCGGATATCTTTTTATCTTAAAATCTGTTTTTTTTAGGTCAACGTGAGAAATATGCTCGATTATTTATGACAAGATATAACCAGTTTTTCCGCGACACTAGGTATACGAGCGTCTCCTCTGGGACGGCCCCCCGGAGCCGGGCCGGCCTCGGCGAGCAGCGTTCGGCGGCAGGCGGGCGGCCGCCTGCGCCCCGGGCGGCAGGGCCGCTGAGGCGGCGGCCTCCTCTGATTGGTGGAGCGGCTCGTGTCATGTGACGGTGGCGGCGCGGGGTCCGAATGTGTTTGCGCGGTCACTACAACTCCCGCCCGACTCCGACTCCGCAGCCCTGTTACAAATTACGCTTAAGCACGCTTATCTTTAGTGAAGGCGTTTCTTCTACGCTGATCCCATAGCTCTGTCCCCTGTGTAATGCGTTAATTCTTCCAATTAGGTAGGTATGTACTTCATCCTAATATTGATATATGTATAATAATACCATTCTCAGTAAAGTGCCTACAAATCGAGCCCGAGCCATCGAGCCACACTGTAGAACTTTCGAGTTGGGAACATTTATTATAGGCAAGGAAAGTACGTGAATTTAGGAAATCGGTACTGCAAACCACCCATGCTCAGGGCTCAGGCAGCTTGAAAAAGTAAGGTTTAACTGATGCATTTCCTTTTATCAGATTTTCCCACGCTGACACTCCCATCACCGGCGAACCGTGACTGCCGACTGGTTTTCGACAACGTTCGATGTTCCGCAGTTTGCGTCCGACTGTCTCCCTCCAGCCCCATGTCCGTGCATTGTCCTGACTTCTGTGCATGCTATACGAGTGGCCCACGGAGTATCCCTGGCAATTATCCGCCGTCGATATTTCCCATCGACAGGGCAAACAGGCGGCCGGCAAATACCGCTGGCCGGGGAGCCTCAGTGTTCGCCGAACTACCGAGAGACTCAGAGACAACCAGCAAATACGAGTACCGCTGGCCAGAGAGCCTCAGTGCTCGCCGAGCTACCAGCCAACCAGGCTCAGAACCGCTGCACTGGCCGGAGCGCCTCAGCCTGTTCGACGAGCTGCGGACCCGACTAAGAGACCAGCGCGGCGGCGGTCGGAAAGTCTCAGTGTTCGCCGAGTTACGGACAGAGTCAGAGACCGGCGCGGCGCACAGTGGGGATTTTTCCGATCTAGCACGTATTTATTCGTAGAGGGCAAACCATAGGTAGAATTGTAGCCAGATTGTGCACAGATGTTGGCTGGTGTGTCCTGGTGAGAATTTTACTTGTAAATGTGCATAATCAACATAGTATAGGGGGTTGAATAGGACCCCCCGCTCAGCCGTTTGGCCCCTGATCAAGCTAGAGCTTCGCGGAAAAGTCAAGCGTGCTGCCTATGACGAAATAAGGCCGAATATATCCAATTTCAAAGTCCAAGGTCATAAGCTGACTTTCCAAGTCAGTTTAATGACCCAACTAAAGTTGGGAAATCGAGACCTCTTGAAACTTCGCAAAGTTATGGTGTTACGGGGTATTTTGGGGTGCTGATCGCGAATTTCATGTTAGTTTTGATCACAGACGATGTCTTTATGCATTTAGGCCAGGTCGGGTCAGGCCAGGTTAGATCAACTAGTAGGCGTCCTGCCGGCCATCCATAGAAGTGTCACCTACTACTGATAGCTTCGTAACATGGAACGAAGGCACCAGAACTACTTCGTAAATATTCAAATGGCTGCTAAAATCGAAATCAGCACCAAAAACTACCCTAGAAACAAGTAAAACTCGAAAAAGTGAACCAAGGTCATCAAAAGGTCACTGACCTTGACTTGACCTTCACGTGACCTTGACACCCACCATTATGCATGGCACCAACATCATTTCACATATTTGAACGTTTAAAACCACAAAAAGACTGGAAACCGCGGATAATGTGAGCTGGCATACGCCGAATCGCGATTCCGGCCAAACATGGTCTCGAGAAATATGCCACAGGTCAAAGGTCAGTTGGGTCAGAGTCATGAAATTTTTAGATTAGATGTAAAATTGATGATCTCGAGGGCACCGAAAGTTTCGGCGCGATCGGCCGCTTTTTGCGCGAGTAATTGCGGAAAACCATGGGGTTTTATCCGACCCCTTCCCCCTCCCCCTCCCACAAGTGCGATGGTTGTGGGTATATAATAAGGTTACGGTATGGTATAATTACGCTTGTTAATCCTATTCCTAATGAATGTGTCTCAGAAAATATGCTCATGTAAATCACGAAGTAAAATTATTCGCCT
>NW_024883811.1:0-46165 GCF_019059575.1 Amphibalanus amphitrite
AGCCGACGCCAAGTTACAAAAAAGGTTAATACAGAAGGAAAGGCGTTTATATTGTAATATGGCGTCTTTATTTTTTCTCGTACATTTTGAGCTTGAATGCACTCTTGTGTCCGTAAAAAAAAACGATAAAACGACAAGGTGTACTAATGAACTGCAGCACAAAGCTGAAGAATGTCTGGCATTCATTATGCAGGCAGAGCTGTCGTCAGAACACTACATTATTATACCCGGATCTACGTCCCGGCTACAGCGTCGAGGTTTCGCCGAATAGCGTCTGATGTATGAGTAACGAAATTACCGTTGGACACGTCCCTGACGCAGAACAATTAACCAAATCGGCAGACTTCAGGATGCATCTCATTGAATGAAAATTATCTTCCATGGTCATTCATGGCCCGCTATTAGGTTAGGAGCAACTGATGTCAAAAGTGGTCATCTCTCATCACAGTGATCGGCATGGTGTGAGGCCAGTGTAACTAATCTCGCTATCTGGTTATTTTTTTGTTCTTCAGATTATACTAATAATCCTACAGAAGCTATAGGTACTGTACATCGTAAAACTTCATCATCTGCTGCCTTTGCATAAATGTTAAAATAAGGCTTTATTATGTATAAGTATCTACTAGAAAATAATGAACGTAGATACCACAATAACCGTAGAGCTATTTCACCAATTGTAAACAACACTTACTACAATCATGAATCAAGTCTGGCATTGCAATGCAAGTTTTGCACGCTTGCAGTCTGGTCTACTGTTGCGAGGGATTTTCCTTTCCACTTTCTGCTGGAAGAAATCCCATCCGTATACAGTACCACAGAGCCAAAAAGTCTGGTATCTGTGGTCTGTGGGGCCTAACCTTGAATGCGTTATGTCATCGATCACAGCTCCTTCCATGTCTGCCGGGTCTATGGTCATATTTTGTAAGACAACAACCAGAAGCAGAGACATCATCACACTTACCTCTTTTGGCATTCACTCCAGTCTTATCTCTATCGCCCACTATCCCTCCTCCCCATTCCCTCTCTTATCCCTTCGCTCTCCCTTCCTCTCTCTCTCTCTCTCTCTCTCTCTCTCTCTCTCTCTCTTTCTCTTTCTCTCTTTCTCTCTTTCTCTCTCTCTCTCTATCTCTTTTTTTTTCTCTCTCTCTCTCTATTCTCTTCCTTATCCTGTTCACTCTTTTATTATTTACATACTTCCTCAGTTCCTCTCATCTCTCTCCCCTCTCTCTCTCCCTCCCTCTCTCTCTCTCTCTCTTTCTCTTTCTCTCTTTCTCTCTTTCTCTCTCTCTCTCTCTCTCTCTATCTCTTTCTCTCTCTCTCTCTCTCTCTCTCTCTCTCTCTCTCTCTCTCTCTCTCTCTCTCTCTCTCTCTCTCTCTCTCTTCTCTTCCTTATCCTGTCCACTCTTTTATTATTTACATACTTCCTCAGTTCCTCTCATCTCTCTCCCCTCTCTCTCTCTCTCCCTCTCTCTCTCTCTCTCTCTCTCTCTCTCTCTCTCTTTCTTTCTTTCCCGCCATGCCACAGCTGCTCTGCGTTTCTGCCCTGCGGTGTGCCACACCTGTGCCCCTCACGTGTCTGCCCCCCCCCCCCTCCCCCCAACCCTGACCGTCACATCCCTGCAGCTCCGTCATTTGAGCTGTATGCCTGCCTCGACAGTGTATCAGGTGACGTCTGTCTTATCGGCCGCGCGCAGATCGGAGGTGCGTGATCCGACCTCTGACGCACAGCTGAGGGGCAATAAACCGTCCGCTGCTTCCCGTCTGACGCACCTTGGGAGTGGTGAGCCCACGGAGGGCGGCAGAGGGCCGCAGAGGGTCAGGGGGAAGGTGACGGATCCTCGGAGGGTTCGAAGGAGGGCGAAGGACCTGCTGGAGCGAGCTGGTGTTGGCGGAGTGACCGTCAGACGCGACTCAGGCCTGCAGGGAACGCCCAGACACGACCCAGGCCTGCAGCGAACGCCCAGACACAACACCGGTGAGTGAGCTATAACTAGCGCCATTCGCAGGCCGTTCGGGACGATTCTGTCTTCCCTAGGCTCCGTTATAGGAAAGTAAGGTGCTAAAGGGCTGGGTGATGGCCTTTAGACGCTGCAAACTTAGCCAAGTTGGTGGGCGGCTGCAGAAGGCAAGCCATTTTCGGAAAGGAAATTAAATTCGGTGTGTGCAATCGCAAGCAATATCCAGGGAACATGAAAAGTGGCAGTCATTTTACTAATGTCAGGCCGACACTAAAGTTGAATGATGAGATTGACATTCATTGGGCTCACCAACAGCCCTGCCTTCACGGCTGCTTTTAGAAATTAGCTATGACCACCCGCTTCACAGCTTTGCGCGAAATGAATAGACTAATTTGGTGCATAGACCACGCGGGTGAGTAACTATCAATTTGTTGCATGCCGATTATGCCTATCGTGTATTTCTTTTCATGGTCTCTGCTGCACAGCTGTAGACCGCACGTCATGCTTTGTCCGGGTCATTCAGGCAACGAAATGCAGCCCACGTTTGCAAGCAGAGGCTATATTGATGGAGATTTTCATATTAACTGTCGGTATGTTGTATGTACATTGTAACTACATAATGTTTATCCAGACTTTGGCAAAAGCTGCCGGCCAGACTGAAAATCACCAGAAGGTGGGCATGGCACTCTGCAGGTCTTGGCATTATGAAGTTACTGGCAGATCGAAGAGAAGTCATTCGGAGCAAATGCGCCAACTCGTGGCGACCGAAATCTATGAAACTTCGTCGTTTTTTTCTGAATAGAAACAAAAATAAGCAGCTTTAATAGGAAAAGTTTGCTTCATACTGTATGGCACTGGGTAAAAACCGAAGTCATAAGGCGTTTTGGAGTATGGAGAAACTTTTCGGGACACGCCCTTCTTCTATAGCGTTCGAGACCGCCTTTCTGGATCCCCTATGTCAACTTTTTTCTGTCTTTCGTTCAACTGACGAATGTGCTCTCATTTAGCATTGCATTATTAACTCTACCAGATATAATCGCTTCCTTTTACTTATTCCTATCTGATTGACATAGGTATGCCTTATTGGTGTACTTATGACTCGTTTGTATTTTATTAGCTTCGCAGGGCTATTGGATGTGGTTTGGCGTGGTCATATGAGTTGGGGGAATCATTTTGTAAAACACTGGATCAACCGGTGAATCCTGGCATCTAAGCAACTGACGATTTTTGTCTGGAGTTTCTGCCGCAAAATTAAAGGAAAAGCGTTGAAGTGCTTATTATTTTTTTAACCAATCGACACTTTTTTATTTGAAACAAACATTGCTATCATGATTTTCGTGTCAGACACAGTTTTTGATGAACTGATGAGTAATGAAGTACCTCACAGATTTACGATGAACATCTTTCCAGTGGCTCCTTATCACGCATTTCTTACTCTTGGAAAATTGCACGTCTGCTTATACAAAGCTCACCGCAAAGGAATGTCCTGGGACAATGGAAAAGACTAACCCAATTCTGTGCAAAGTCAGTCATTTTTCCGATCATCGATTCTCGTAATACAGGCATGATGAGCAATAAATTATTTATACCGAGGACAATGGGGAACGAATTGTTTCACTATACAATTAAAAACAATGTAGGGGCTAAACGTCACCCCCCCCCCAAAAAAAAAACTTCCCTTGTAGTTTGGTAAATAACTACTTCTGACACCTTTTGGGCCCATTTCGATCGGAGCCAAAACGTAATGCTGATTACCTTATGCTGCTCGAAGTAAAAATATAAATTTCAACTTACCTATTTGTGTCATTTTCCTACTGCTCGCAAACAGTCGCTTAGACAATGCTCCTATCGTCACGCATTGTTGCCGGCTGTTGAGTTTTTTTTTACGCATTATCACTAATCTTTTGAACGTCAACGTCCTTGTCGACATCATGCGTATTGTGTGATACACATTGCACGTGCAATGCTCAGTCTGCACAACTTTGCACGCCCTTATCACTATTTCTGCTCCTCACCACGTGTACTCGTCACACAAATGACGTCACCAGTCTGTGACGTCATCGGCGGCAGTGGCGCGGTCATGGACCCGAGGGCGTTTCGGCACTGTGCACGAACCCATTACCCGTGCGGTCGGTGGCCGGAGGACGAGCTCGGTCACGGGCTGCGGGCTGCCGGTACTGGTCACGAGTGGTGATCACGAAACGGAGGGGACGGGTATAGAGGAGGGAGGGAGGACAGAGAGGGTGTAAAGGAGAGGAAGAAAGAGTGGTGGGATGGATGAGAGGGATAAAAAGGATGGAGGTGGGCGGAAGGGAGAGAGGGACGGTAGGAAAACGACGTAAAAATAAGGGTAAGGTTGGTGGAAAGGAAAAGGAAGAAGAAGAAGAGGAAATGGATAATGAAGATTTAGGAATACTGGGGGATATTTGAAGAGGAACAGAAAAAGATAGGAACTGGTGTCAGGGAGGAATGGGAGTAAAAGCGCTGATTAACTCCGAAATGCCCCGACTGCCTAAGATCAACAGCAATTAAGCAAAATGGCATAATTACATAAAACAGGTACCCGTCCAACAAAACGGGTCACGGGTCAACGGAGTTTACAGGCACTTTAAAAGAATGTATTTTAGCTCTTTTCAGCATCTGACGCAATGCCACTCAACGTAGTAAGCCCGAAGATAAGTTCATTGCAACCATTGCAACGTGGCCCTTGTGACCTGTGGAGTGTGGATTCACGATCAAAAAGACAGCCACAACCAGAATGAAGCCACAGGGGCTTCATTATCCGCTTCTAGCAAGCGACTGAATAGGAAATTCAATTTTATTATTGCGGCGTAACGTAGCCGAGCGCTTCACAGAGAATTATTTGAAACGGTTGTCATGTAATTATAAAAGGATTCTGTTATGCCGCAGTGAGCGCATTTTGAGCCTATGCTTACATCCTTGAGTTATTTTCATTCCAAGTTTCTTCCAACTCATACAGAACTAAATCATTCGTATGAAACGTGTATCTGTGTACATAGATAGCGAAGTATCATGGTGAAAAGGTGTTTACGTCAAAGTAAAAAAGTGGGAGCCTTGCAAATGGAATTCAGTGAAGTGCATACGTAACATCACGGTGCTTTGCTGGCTTTGCATGAATAGTCTAGTTGTGAAATGATGGGAGATATTTTGCAATGTGCCTATTTTGAGGATAAAAAGGTTCGGATGCGCTTACTCTATTCAGTGGACAGTAATTACGGAGCGAGCGAAGCGAGCGGAGTCTTTCCTAACGGAAAAATCTCAGTATGAGCGGCCCGACCCGGCCCGGCCCGGCCTGTAACGCTTTTGAGAGGCTGAAGGCCAGACTGAAGAACACTCAGCAACCGCTGGGCCGATTTACTCGTGGTAATTTTTGTAGGTTAGCTTGATTCCTTTTACCAGGCATTATACTATTTTCGATGAATGTGGGTGACCCCTTATGCACGTGTTAGGTGCAAAACGAGGAAGTGTCAGCTTTGTAACAGTTGCAATATCTCGGTAGTTACTGGGCCGATTGCGCTGAAACTTTGCATGTAAGTAGGAGCCCACTAGGCAATGCAGTTCCATGTCCCATAGTTGGGGTGTTGCTGCACGTGCGCACGTGCAGGGTGCCGCTTCCAGATCTCGAGAACGGCTGGGCCGATTGCACTCAAATTTGGCACGTTGCTAGAGACAGGTTAGTAGGGTGCCGTGCACAAGCCAGTTAGAGGTACTCCTTCACAATTTCGCACGTGCAAGGCCCATCCTCTCGCTCGCTCCGTTTGTCGCCCTATAAAGCGTTTTACTGGTTCATATAAGTAGGTATACATGTTTTGTATAATAAGTACTTTAAAAACAGTTTCAAAGAAAAAGCAGTTAAAAATATTTCGGTGGAGTGGACGAGCCAAACGAGAGGATTACACGAGATTCTGCTTTCCACAGTGTCGCGATGTAATCGATGCATCTTTATTTTTCGTCCATATGACTGATTACGAAGCTCTTAACCAACAATTTTCCATACCAGCGGTTTCCTTCATTTACATAATTACATTTTCCCCTCCTCCCACTCAGCTGCCGACACTGACTATCCTATCTCTTTCGGACCTCCGCAGAACTCTGCAGACGTCCGCACTCGCAGGCCCTCCTCGTCTCTCCGTAGACCTCCATAGACCTCCGCAGACCCTCCGTAGACCTCCCGCAGGCCGTCAGCGCGTCGCTCATCCGGTTGACCGCTCGCACCGGTTTCAGCGACGCGTGTCAACGTGAGGTACCAACTGCCGAGTCAGGCTCTGCGCGGCACGGCAACCAGCGCGGCGGTAGTTAGCCGACCTAGAAGGCAGTGGACTCTGCTGTAGACTCCGCAGCTGACTCCAAAGCGAACTCCGCAGCAGACTCCGCAGCGGACTCCGCGCGGCGGACGTGGTCACGGTGATTGTGACGCCGTGACGGGAGGCTCGCCAAGCGGCCGTGAAGACAAGTGACGAGGCGGCGTGACGGCTGAAGCGGTGTGACGGCTGAGAGGTTCGCCGTGAACGGCAGTTCGCAGCAGACGTGGTCGGATATGGACGTGGTGTGAACAGACGGGAACGGCCGTGTGGTTGGGACAAGGGAAGACGGAGGAGGGACCATGGGTGCCGAAGTTCAGTGATGAGCAGTGGTGAAGATTGGTGTTGCGATGTGGTGAGGAAAGTGGTGACAGTGTAGTGTGCGTGCATTTGCATCATCCAACTGCCAACTTGCAAGCAAGTTGATGAGTTGAGTTTTCAGGATACATAAAATGACGTGAAAATAGATTTAAAGTGCTTCTCAAGACGTCTAACCGTTACCAACGCAAGTTCCAAACTGAAGGACATCTTGTATGATAATAGAAACTGTCAGTGTCCTTCGAGTTCGAAGCTGTTGTGTCTCTCGTACCTACCTCGTCGACCATCGACTCGGGAGCCATGTTGGCTGTATCATCGAGGGATCACCGGCATCAGAGAGGGCTGCAGGCCAGCTGCCCGGACCTGCTGGATACTATAGACGAGGTAAGTCCGGATCTGCTGGATAGGAACTAGAATTTGAGTTACATTTTCATTACTTTCAGCTAACGTTTGGGGATGACTACTATAGGCACTTTTAGCAGCGGAACCCCATAATCTAGCATTTATGTACGGTTGCATGTTAAATTTAAGTCGGAGGCATCTCTCATATTTAGTGCTGCGTTAATGTAAAAACACAACTGAACATGATACACGATCAATTGCAGGCAAAATAATATTTTGTGCTCGCATAACATGACATTTATGCAACATGATAAACTTGAACGTCCGTCTACAGGAGATGACGTCTATGACTCAGACCGCTCATCTAACGACAGCGGTCAGCTGCGGTGACCTGACCTTGACCCGTGAGGAGATGCGGCACATCCTGAAAGTCATCGAGCGGGACGTGACTCTTCGGAGACAGGAACACGCCAACATCCGGTAAGGCACTGGGCGGGGATACTCAGGTGTGGGATGAATTTTACCATCGCGTTCGCGAATTCAACTAAATAACAGAAGAAAGCATAAATGGTTGGTCTTGTTTAGAGCTCGATAGCTTGACTTCATCTATCGATTGTGTCATCTCTACACTACATTCTGGACTGCTCGCCAGGTAGCGCTGGCCTGTCGAGCCAGGCCTTGTAGATGGCAGTACTGTACTCATTGGCCCAATAAAGTCGCTCCACTGCTCAGTGCTCATTGCTCGTCGACTTTCGAGATCGCATAAATATGCTGTGTGTGTAGATGGTTGAACTCCGATATAGCCATTCACACTTATTATTTTTCCTATATTCCTCACTTGTAGGGTGCAACATTAAATTACCCCTGATAACGATGGTTACGTCTTATGACTTCTTTATCACTGGAAAACCTTTCTCTCATTTATTACCTACTTTCAATGAAAAATGCTTGAATTTCTTTCAATTTGTGAGGCTCGCTAACGCATAGAGTAAGTGTTAAGACCCAGGATTTCTCCTCATTCTCATCATCCATGACCGTTTCTTTACTTCTGAGTCTCTGACCCAATGAACCCACCTACTTTACCTACCGACGTCTCAACCGCACGCTCGAATACTGCCCCTATCCACGTCACACGATCTGGCGCCTTTACGAACACATAGACGATCTTTCCATCACGGATCGTGACGATAGTACGGCACTGACCGCGGTCAATTGTCTGCCGTAACGACCTCCGCCGGCCGCGGCCGTACTGGGGCCGTCTCGGCACCCACGTGCGGCGCGTAACGACGCACGTTTAGAAAGTAGTGGTCATTGTGGCGCAGCCTGAATCGTGGCGCGCTGGTGCGCCGGGTACACAAACGCCCAGCCCATCAGCTTTGTGCGTGTTGTATAGCTATAGTTCGTTTTTTTTTTTCAAAAGGACTCTGGCTCCAAGTATGTTTTTCGAAAAAGCACGCGTTTTAGCGAGCAAAACGAGCAAAAACTGAACCTGAGAAACTCGAACGTCGCCTTATTTTAACATGTGAAGTATTCCCGATAATTTCCATACGTGCGTTTTGTAACCAGATATGAGAACAGTGGTGACGTCATGCTGTCGAACTTGTATTGCAATGTAACGTATAACAATCATGGACGAAACCGCTTACTCGATTATAACCTCAGCAACAGTGAAAAACGAAGTTTCCCCCAAATTCGTCGAAACATTGTGCCATCGTACGGACATTGGGTGCCTGCTGCCACCAGTGACGTCATCATAGTATGCTAATTTTTCAAGACACAATGTTCGGGTACTTACCGTGTACAATTTGAAATCGAATATTTTTTCGGTAAGAAATTCTTGGCCAGACGCTGAAGCTGCTAAAACTCACGTGAGAGCTTCGATAAGGAACTTGGAGCCAGCGTCCTTTTGAAAAAAAAAACGAACTATAGCCTCTTGGCTAGTTCTACTCTTGGTCTTTGGACAGGCTGATGTTGCATGCCGTTTTTACCGGTTCAATACCAATTCCATGGGTGTGGCAATTGAACCTGATGATGCGTCGGCTCAGCCTGTGTGGACAAGTGCCAGCTGTGAGCTGTGAATCATTCAAATGCTTGAAATTGTTCCAAACGATGCGATAGTCATATGTATCGTAGTTAGCCATAGTACCTATAGCAATAGCGGTGGCGATGGAGATGGCGGTGGGGGTGGCGGTGGCTTTGGCGTTGGCGGCGACATTGACAGTGACGTTGCAGCGGCCGCGCTCCTTCCACCCTGCCCAGTGAAACACCGCCAGCCCACGGTGCGGGCCCTCGGTGCGGTCCGCCAGCGGTCGGTAGGTCGCCGGGAAATGACGTCTGCGGCGGACTTTCCATCCGGACAGCGCTAAGTGAGACGGTCGATCGAGCGCCGCACTCGCCGCGGATAGGCGCCGGGTTCGCCGTATCGCGCCGGGTTCACCTCACTCCTCCAACCACGCCGAATCGGGCCGGTCCAGACACCGGCCGGCCGGCGCATAATTCATGCCCGATTCGATCGGGGGTGCACGAGGTTATGACCCTCGACCGCCGCCTACAACCCAGGTCTGTCCCATGACGACCGAACCATAGTCTGACGAACTGGTCTGGACTGGCTGAAAGAGCGACAATTGGTCCGCAGAGCGATCGTCTGCTCCAGCCTCCATTGCCGCTTCTCTGTTCCTCCTCCCATGAGCTCCGACGGGGCGCTCTCACCGTTGCCGGAAGCTTGACGCCCGGAGAATACATCACTTAACACACTTCCATCGGTGATGAGGCCGGGCACCGGATCCCGGGGCTGTTTTTGAAGAGGCTGTGCGTTTTACGCCGCCCTGCCGCTGCTCGTTAAAGCCGGAGCAGTATGGAGAGCTGGTGAGTGATGTGAAGGCGGGCGGAGTTGTCGGCAGCCAGAGCGGCCTGATTTCGAGACGCTTGCCCTTGATCGATGAATGCATGTGTTTACGGGAGCCTTTTTACCTCTTCGTGATATCCGACGTAAGTAAGACGATAGCTTAACGATTAAATCACATCGCATCGATCTAATAAAAAATAGTATGCCTTATTCTATCTAACTTTCTATTTGAGTTGACATTATGCATATAATACGCATCCAAATTAAATCAATATACCTACACATGATGTTTATGAAAGCAGCTGTAAGTGAAAGAAGTTTCCTCACAACATTTGCTTTCCATGCTAGATTAGTCACTTCTGTCAAACACATCAGCCTGGCGTGCTTTTAATTCTTAAGTGCACGTAATAGATGTTTGCTAAACACATGCTTACACAGTAGTGAAAGTCTTGCCCATTTGATAATGAGCCGTTAGAGCAATTAGACAGATACAATCTGCGGCCAGACTTCCTTCCTGGGCTTCATTACCGATCAGGAGCCGAGGCAGCTAGCGTGTGATGCCCCGCGGCGTGTTGTAACAGCCAGCACAATGAGAATTAAAGTGAAAATGATGCACACTTGTCTGCTTGTCTCTAACGCTTTAAGTTCGCATGCAATCCTATACTCGCACGACATGAAGTCAGAGACACATCACGTGTAAAAAAAAAAGGAAAAATGCTGAAGCGATGGCTAGCTCGAGAGCAGAAGCAACGTATACTCTAATATATTTCGCCGTCATTAAAACGACCATTTGTGGAACAAGCTATTGTCGGGCTACGTCCACAACCGCGACATGCTCAGCATGGCTTCTGCAGCTTGTGGTGCTAGGTTCCATCGCCCCTCACTCAGCCGTGTGCGAACAGGCATGTGACATGTTTAGCAGGTGCTAAACACACTCTGAGGCTGAGAGAGCCCGACCATTAACTTTTGACCTTTGGATTCTGTTATGCGTGGTTCACACCGGATCCGTAATGACGCCGTAACCGTTACGGCCGTAATGAGCTAGAGATTCCTCAAGATTCCCCAAGCATTGCGACTTTTCTAGACGAAGTTGAAATGTGGCAACCAGCCGCCGTCAACTGGCAGCGTCCACCGTACTCGTTACGGAACGTAACAGAAGTTGGGAAAATTGAACTTTTCGGCCCGACCGACCGCCGTAATGACTTTTGTTGACATGTATCTCCAAAACGGTTTGACTGTTTGATGAGCGGTCTTCTTTGGAGAGGGAATGTATCTTTTCTTCATGGAACTGTGCTATCCATAAAACTCATGAGTGTCTGTTACAGCGCGTGCCACGTGCGACGCGAGAGGTTCCAGAAGAGCTCGTCATTTCATAACTCGGGAACGGCTGAAGCGATACAGCTCAAAATTTGTTTGTTGTTTTGGCTGGGTGCACACTACACATCCGGTGACCTTTGGACGGTTTTGAATTCCTTCAGCGCGTGCGCACGTGCACACCCCTTTTTAATATCTCGGGATCTGCTGGGCCGATAGCGCTCATTTTAAGTATGGTGAAAAGCTTTATGTTTTTAAGCAGATTGCACGGGCTGGCAAAGACATTGATTTGCACGTGCGCACGTCCGTACCCCTTTTTCATATCTCTGGATCGGCTGGGCCGATAGCACTCATATTTTGTATGCTGAATAACACCATGTTTATAAGCAGATTGCACGGGTTGGCAAAGACATTGATTTGCACGTGCGCACGTGCGTACCCCTTCTCCATATCTGAGGAGCCGCTGGACCGATAACGCTCATATTAAGTATGGTGAAAAGCTTTATGTTTTTAAGCAGATTGCACGGGCTGGCAAAGACATTGATTTGCACGTGCGCACGTGCGTACCCCTTTTTCATATCTCTGGATCGGCTGGGCCGATAGCACTCATATTTTGTATGCTGAATAACACCATGTTTATAAGCAGATTGCACGGGTTGGCAAAGACATTGATTTGCACGTGCGCACGTGCGTACCCCTTCTCCATATCTGGGGAGCCGCTGGACCGATAACGCTCATATTAAGTATGCCGAATGACACTATGTTGACCTGCACATTGTACTGGTACTGGTCAGCGAGGGTATAGGCTAGCACGTGCGCACGTGCGCACCCTTTTTCCATATCCGCAGATCGGCTGGGCCGATAGAGCTTATATTAAGCATGCTGAATAACACCATGCGTATTAGTAGACTTTACAAGTCAGCGAGGGTGTTGGTCTGCACACGTGCGCGTGCTTACCCTTTTTAATGACATGTTCCGATTGCTTTGGACTGCATCTTTGGTAGGTTAAGCCAAGGTATCGCCTTGCAGTTATGAAGCTTCCAAATGTTGACGAGGGCAGCGGTCTGCTAGTGCGCACGTGCGGGCCCGTTTACCTTAGCTCGAATCCAGTAGCGGCGGGACACATTCAATTAAGGGGGGGGGGGCACTGCCGACTTTTGGTCCCATTCTTTCCATGCAACGCCCATAGGGCTAGTGTTAAAATTCCCAATTCAAAGGGGGGGCACGGTGCCCCGGTGCCCTCCCCGTTCCGCCGCCTATGATCGAATCAACCTGACAATAATTATTATTTTTTGTGAGCATGCCCTTAGCGTGTAACGCTCACGGCTTACTTTGTATCTTGAATATGGAGTTCTGAGTTTCGTGAAGTTCTGAGTAAACTTCACCGGCCATATTGCCCGTGCTACTTGCTAACTTTGATACTTGGACTTGCAGATATTTGCAGACGTTTGAATACACATTGACTCTAGGCAAACCAACCGAGCAAATGGTATACAGTACGGATTCTTGCGTCCGTTGGTGTTCCCATCACCCACGAATAGCAAAGAATGTAAGAAATAAACTTCAGCGTTGACAGGCATAGGCATGTCCTCTTGTAATGCAATAAATAATGCAAGAATCTCTGTCCAGTGTTCTGCCCACCGGCGTTTAATTAACAATGATATTATAATATACAATGATATGCCTCGATAATTGTAGACCCCTATGTCAAAGTGAAATTAACAAATTAAAAGGAAGAGAGTAAAACAAGTCTACATTCTGACGCTCTGATATTAAAAACAGTTCTTGGCTTTAGTCCATTTTCCGCTTGCTTATAAACAAAATACAGTTTTGGCGCACTTAATTCGAACGGTGACGCTCAGCGATGGCAATTCCCGGTGCACACCGAATCCGTAACCATTACGGCGTTACGGCGTCAAAAAATCGAACTACGCATGCGCGTTGCATTGTTCCCTCCACTTTCAAGATATTTTTTAATCGCCACCGTATTCATTACGGAACGTAACGGTCATTACGGATCCGGTGTGAACCACGCATTAGTTCATGGCTTACGATAATTTATCTTGTCTTTGTTGACTGCAGGCATTGCAACGGATGCGTCGTTATAAGTTACCGCCTGCATGCCAACGGAGTATCCATTTCTTTGAGACATTAAAAGAAAGAGATGAGCCCCCTCTCCCAGCGACTTCAGTGACCCAGTAAACGCCAGTGACCCCACTGACCGGTACCGCCCCACCATTGACCCTCTCTCGCTCAGACCGACCGGCAAAGGGTATAGTTAGGGAGCAGTTAGAAGATGACCCAGCCCAGGGCGTCCCACTGATTAGTGAGTCCAGTTCTAGCTCCGCCCTGTCTCTGACGCTAGGCAGCGGCTTTCACCTAGAGGTCAACACATTTGCATGGTCCTTGGAGGAAAATATGATCTCGTGACTATGGGGTTGATTTAACCATTTCAGAAATGGTTAACATTTTCATGTTATTATTATCAGATATGCTCGTGTGGTTTTTCTCAGCCAGCATTTAGTATTTACACAGATCAAATTGGCTGGAGAAAATAAGACATCCAGTGAAAAGCCCTGCCTCAAGCCTCAAAAGCCTCAACAGCCCTGATGAAAAAAATGAGTCAAACTTTATCAATATTCAATTTAGACTAGATGGCATGTTTTGCGCTATAACTTTATGTTTTGATTAAATTGGTTTTACGGATGCATTATGCTGGGTTAAAAATCGTTTTATTGGTATTATTTGGGTCCTTACCCATACCCTACCCTGTCCATACCCTACCTGCCCATACCCAATCCTGCCCATACCCAACTTCTATCCTATCCTACCCATCACCTAACCATACTCTGCCCTGCCCATACCCTGCCCTGCCCATACTCTAACACTGCCATTACCCTACCCTGCCCATACCCTACCCGGCCCATACCCAACTTCTACCCTATCCTACCAGTCACCTAACCATACCCTACCCTGCCAATACCTACTCTGCCCATACGGCATACACTATTTAGTACCTACTCATACCCTAGATGGCCAGCTTTCGGTATATTGATCTGAGAGTAAGAATGCTTTGTTGCTGAGTCGATCCCTAACGGTACGCCAGCTCGTTAAAATGTAACATTCGCATCCCTCTCGGCGGTTGCCGGCTGGCCGAATGCTACCTAGGAACGAATTCGGGCGAAAAACTTGGTAGCTGACCAGCCGCGAACCATCCGCCTCCGGATTATGAAACTGGCATCTTATCCACTCTGCCGCACTGTCAGCGGAAGAACAGCAAGTATTAGACGAATATAAACCACACGGTAACATTACCGCGCGGCTGGCCGCGTTCAAGCCCGGCCGCCGCTCAACCGGTAAAAATGCGTCGAAAACGGTATGATCATTGCTCTGTTTCTTAGAGCCCTTGATGACTTTTTGAAAATATTTTGGGTGGATATTGATCAGAAAAGAGTGTTCTTTCGATCTGGGGTAGATTTATAGCCATAAGTCGACGTTATCAATACATTATGACGGTGCAAAGGTGAGCATGAACGTAACGCGTCAAACCCTCAATTTGTAAGCGTTTAATTATGAAGATGTGCGAGTGAATGGGCAAAAATATATATTTTCTGAACAGTTCAAATCCTCTTGTAGTCCGCGAAATGCATCCCGTGTCATTCCAATGCATCGTTTTCAAATGCCAACGTTTTTCCTGAAATGTGTAAAAAATGCCCGTTTTCTCGAGATTAGAGGCTATTTCTTTGTACGTGGTACATACCTAAGAACAAAACTTATTGCATACGATAGACCCATCTCTTCTGTATCCATCAGTGAAAACCGCATGTGGCTGCGACTTACGGTTGCCGAGATATAAGCTCGGGAAAGGAGCGCTGCAGCCCCGATTTTCGCCCGTTGGCGGTTTTCGCCGGCCACGTGTTAAGCCTATGGGAGCACCCTTTTGCACGTGCCGACGGCGCACCCCTGGGCCGATCACCCCCAAATTTTAATACAAAGGCCGCCCACGCCCACAGATTCGGCATGCCAAATTTCAAGTCGCTACGCCGCGCCGTTCTCGCGCAATTAGACATAATAGGCATGACGGATTACGCACGCACGCACGGACGACTTATAAATCATAATATAGACTAGATGGCATGTTTTGCGCTATAACTGTGCGTTTTGATAGATGCGTTTGAGGGGGCATTAGTTTGGGTGTGGGAACTTTTGATTTTTATTTGTCTTATTTTGTCGGAGTTGGATATTTGTTTGAACGGCATGGTATGCTGGTGCTGGTTGCGGGTTGTTAGAGCCTTTCTCGTGGTTTGCCTTTATCGAACTCAAAGCCGCCCTACCCTAACCTACCCATACCCTACCTACTCACAACCTACACGTAGTTACCCTTCTCATACCCGATTAAAGTAATGTACCAAATTTGAACGCAATCGGCCCAGCCGTTCTTGAGATATAAAAGCCGTCCGCTGCACGTGCGCACGCGCGAATTGAGACTCCAGGTGACTTGTGCCAGCCACCTTTCTAAAGTGTCCCTATCAGTGTACAAAATTTGAGCGAAATCGGGCCAGCCGTTCTTGAGATGTTAAAGCGGACCCCTCACGTGCGCACGTGCAGTCGATCCACCCTACCTGTCATAAATGACCATACATCGCCGGGTTATTGCCCCCTCCACCCACCGTCCAAGTTTCAGTTTAATCGGCCCTGTAGCTGCTGAGTTATTCCTAGTACAAAAATGTACTGTTTACTGGTAAGCGCAAGTGTTTGGAATTCCCCTTTGCGGGCGGTGCATTGGAGCCCATGCTTTGATAGCTATTGTCAAAAGTTGTATGACCTGCCGGCCATAAGCCATCGATCGGATTTTGTCGAAAAATACCTGTAACGTTAACAAAACACGGTCGTATGTTTGAGTCATTTTCACAAAAGTTTATTTACTTTTCGATAATATTTTGGGTGGATATTGGTCAGAAAAGAATGCTTTTTCCGAATATGTAGGTTTCATAGCGATTGATCAGCGTTTTCAATACGTTTTGATGTTGTAAAGGACACCGCGCTCCGCGCGAAATAAATTTTCAAATTAATTTTTCATTATTAAGGAAATGGTACGGATCATCAGCTTTTGTTTGCTATTCTCTGATTACACATACATTTGTCTGCAAAATGGCACCACACCGATTTCATTCCGTCAAGCCGTTTTCCAGCGGCATCGAATTTCCCGTTACAATGCACGAAATCGGTCATTTTTTGACAACCGGGGGTGCTGTCTTGCACGTGGCGCGTGCTATACTATGAAACCATATCAATACGCTAGGCCCATCTCTCCTCTATCCAGTGGTGGCAGCCCCACCTCGCTACGGCAATCTGTCGCCGAGTTTTGGGCCCGGGAAGTGGGCGCCGCAGGCCGGTTTTCGCCCGATCTTCGATTTGACCGTTTCCTGTGTTAACCCTATGGCGCACGCGAGCGCGTGCTGACGGCGCACCCCTGGGCCAATCCGTCCCAAATTTTAATACAGAGGTCACATCAACCCACCAATTCGACATGCCAAATTTCACGTCGCTACGCGGCGCCTTTCAGGCGCAATAAGACACATAAGACATGACACACGGATGCACGCACGTCGTACAGACATCTTATAATTCATAATATAGACTAGATGGCATGTTTTGCGCTATAACTGTGCGTTTTGATAGATGCGTTTGAGGGGGCATTAGTTTGGGTGTGGGAACTTTTGATTTTTATTTGTCTTATTTTGTCGGAGTTGGATATTTGTTTGAACGGCATGGTATGCTGGTGCTGGTTGCGGGTTGTTAGAGCCTTTCTCGTGGTTTGCCTTTATCGAACTCAAAGCCGCCCTACCCTAACCTACCCATACCCTACCTACTCACAACCTACACGTAGTTACCCTTCTCATACCCGATTAAAGTAATGTACCAAATTTGAACGCAATCGGCCCAGCCGTTCTTGAGATATAAAACTGGCCCACTGCACGTGCGCACGCGCTAAGTGAGACTCCAGATGGCTTGTGCCAGCCACCTTTCTAAGTTGTCCCCACCAGTGAACAAAATTTGAGCGAAATCGGCCCAGCCGTTCTTGAGATGTATAAGAAGACCCCTCACGTGCGCACGTGCAGTCGATCCACCCTACCTGTCACAAATGACCATACATCGCCAGGAGAGTGCCCCCTCCACCCACAGTCCAAGTTTCAGCGCAATCGGCCCATTAGTAGCTGAGTTATTCCGAGTACAATAATGTGCTGTTTACTGGTAGGCGCTATTTTCAGTGTTTGGAATTCTCCTTTGCGGGCGGTGCATTGCAGCCCATGCTTTGATAGCTATTGTGAAAAGTGGAATGACCTGACGGCCATAAGCCATCGATCGGATTTTGTCGAAAAATACCTGTAACGTTAACAAAACACGGTCGTATGTTTGAGTCATTTTCACAAAAGTTAATTGACTTTTCGATAATATTTTGGGTGGATATGGGTCAGAAAAGAATGCTCTTTCCGAATATGTAGGTTTCATAGCCATTGATTAGCGTTTTAAATACGTTTTGATGTTGTAAAGGACACCGCGCTCCGCGCGAATCAAATTTTCAAATTAATTTTTCATTATTAAGGAAATGGTACGGATCATCAGTTTTTGTTTGCTGTTCTCTGATTACACATACATTTGTCTGCAAAATGCTACAACACCGATTTCATTCCGTCAAGCCGTTTTCCAGCGGCATCCATTTTCCCGTTACAATGCACGAAATCGGTCATTTTTTGACAACCGGGGGTGCTGTCTTGCACGTGGCGCGTGCTATACTATGAAACCATGTCAATAAGCTAGGCCAATCTCTCCTCTATCCAGTGGTGAAAACCGCTTCTCGCTGCGCCCACCCGTTGCCGATTTATACAGCCGGGAAGTGGGCGCCGCAGGCCGGTTTTCGCCCCATCTTCGATTTGACCGTTTCCCGTGTTAACCCTATGGCGCACGCGAGCGCGTGCTGACGGCGCACCCCTGGGCCGATCACGCCCAAATTTTAATACAAAGGCCGCCCACGCCCACAGATTTGGCATGCCAAATTTCACGTCACTACGCGGCGCCTTTCAGGCGCAATAAGACACATAAGACATGACACACGCACGCACGCACGGACAACTTATAAATCATAATATAGACTAGATGGCATGTTTTGCGCTATAACTTTATGTTTTGATTAAATTGGTTTTACGGATGCATTATGCTGGGTTAAAAATCGTTTTATTGGTATTATTTGGGTCCTTACCCATACCCTACCCTGTCCATACCCTACCTGCCCATACCCAATCCTGCCCATACCCAACTTCTATCCTATCCTACCCATCACCTAACCATACTCTGCCCTGCCCATACCCTGCCCTGCCCATACTCTAACACTGCCATTACCCTACCCTGCCCATACCCTACCCGGCCCATACCCAACTTCTACCCTATCCTACCAGTCACCTAACCATACCCTACCCTGCCAATACCTACTCTGCCCATACGGCATACACTATTTAGTACCTACTCATACCCTAGATGGCCAGCTTTCGGTATATTGATCTGAGAGTAAGAATGCTTTGTTGCTGAGTCGATCCCTAACGGTACGCCAGCTCGTTAAAATGTAACATTCGCATCCCTCTCGGCGGTTGCCGGCTGGCCGAATGCTACCTAGGAACGAATTCGGGCGAAAAACTTGGTAGCTGACCAGCCGCGAACCATCCGCCTCCGGATTATGAAACTGGCATCTTATCCACTCTGCCGCACTGTCAGCGGAAGAACAGCAAGTATTAGACGAATATAAACCACACGGTAACATTACCGCGCGGCTGGCCGCGTTCAAGCCCGGCCGCCGCTCAACCGGTAAAAATGCGTCGAAAACGGTATGATCATTGCTCTGTTTCTTAGAGCCCTTGATGACTTTTTGAAAATATTTTGGGTGGATATTGATCAGAAAAGAGTGTTCTTTCGATCTGGGGTAGATTTATAGCCATAAGTCGACGTTATCAATACATTATGACGGTGCAAAGGTGAGCATGAACGTAACGCGTCAAACCCTCAATTTGTAAGCGTTTAATTATGAAGATGTGCGAGTGAATGGGCAAAAATATATATTTTCTGAACAGTTCAAATCCTCTTGTAGTCCGCGAAATGCATCCCGTGTCATTCCAATGCATCGTTTTCAAATGCCAACGTTTTTCCTGAAATGTGTAAAAAATGCCCGTTTTCTCGAGATTAGAGGCTATTTCTTTGTACGTGGTACATACCTAAGAACAAAACTTATTGCATACGATAGACCCATCTCTTCTGTATCCATCAGTGAAAACCGCATGTGGCTGCGACTTACGGTTGCCGAGATATAAGCTCGGGAAAGGAGCGCTGCAGCCCCGATTTTCGCCCGTTGGCGGTTTTCGCCGGCCACGTGTTAAGCCTATGGGAGCACCCTTTTGCACGTGCCGACGGCGCACCCCTGGGCCGATCACCCCCAAATTTTAATACAAAGGCCGCCCACGCCCACAGATTCGGCATGCCAAATTTCAAGTCGCTACGCCGCGCCGTTCTCGCGCAATTAGACATAATAGGCATGACGGATTACGCACGCACGCACGGACGACTTATAAATCATAATATAGACTACCCGGCCCATACCCAACTTCTACCCTATCCTACCAGTCACCTAACCATACCTTACCCTGCCCATACCTACTCTGCCCATACACTACTTAGTACTCATACCCTAGATGGCCAGCTTTCGGTATATTGATCTGAGAGTAAGAATGCTTTGTTGCTGAGTCGATCCCTAACGGTACGCCAGCTCGTTAAAATGTAACATTCGCATCCCTCTCGGCGGTTGCCGGCTGGCCGAATGCTACCTAGGAACGAATTCGGGCGAAAAACTTTGTAGCTGACCAGCCGCGAACCATCCGCCTTCGGATTATGAGAATGGCATCTTATCCACTCTGCCGCGCTGTCAGCGGGAGAACGGTGAGTATTAGAAGACTATAAACCACACGGTAACATTACCGCGCGGCTGGCCGCGTTCAAGCCCGGCCGCCGCTCAACCGGTAAAAATGCGTCGAAAACGGTATGATCATTGCTCTGTTTCTTAGAGCCCTTGATGACTTTTTGAAAATATTTTGGGTGGATATTGATCAGAAAAGAGTGTTCTTTCGATCTGGGGTAGATTTATAGCCATAAGTCGACGTTATCAATACATTATGACGGTGCAAAGGTGAGCATGAACGTAACACGTCAAACCCTCAATTTGTAAGCGTTTAATTATGAAGATGTGCGAGTGAATGGGCAAAAATATATATTTTCTGAACAGTTCAGATCCTCTTGTAGTCCGTGAAATGCATCCCGTGTCATTCGAGTGCATCGTTTTCAAATGCCAACGTTTTCCTGAAATGTGTAAAAAATGCCCGTTTTCTCGAGATTAGAGGCTATTTCTTTGCACGTGGTACATACCTAAGAACAAAACTTGTTGCATACGATAGGCCCATCTCTTCTGTATCCATCAGTGAAAACCGCATGTCGCTGCGACTTACGGTTACCGAGATATAAGCTCGGGAAAGGAGCGCTGCAGGCCCGATTTTCGCCCGTTGGCGGTTTTCGCCGGCCACGTGTTAAGCCTATGGGAGCACCCTTTTGCACGTGCCGACGGCGCACCCCTGGGCCGATCACCCCCAAATTTTAATACAAAGGCCGCCCACGCCCACAGATTCGGCATGCCAAATTTCAAGTCGCTACGCCGCGCCGTTCTCGCGCAATTAGACATAATAGGCATGACACACGGATGGATGGAGATCGTACAGACATGTTATAAATCATAATATAGACTACCCGGCCCATACCCAACTTCTACCCTATCCTACCAGTCACCTAACCATACCTTACCCTGCCCATACCTACTCTGCCCATACACTACTTAGTACTCATACCCTAGATGGCCAGCTTTCGGTATATTGATCTGAGAGTAAGAATGCTTTGTTGCTGAGTCGATCCCTAACGGTACGCCAGCTCGTTAAAATGTAACATTCGCATCCCTCTCGGCGGTTGCCGGCTGGCCGAATGCTACCTAGGAACGAATTCGGGCGAAAAACTTTGTAGCTGACCAGCCGCGAACCATCCGCCTTCGGATTATGAGAATGGCATCTTATCCACTCTGCCGCGCTGTCAGCGGGAGAACGGTGAGTATTAGAAGACTATAAACCACACGGTAACATTACCGCGCGGCTGGCCGCGTTCAAGCCCGGCCGCCGCTCAACCGGTAAAAATGCGTCGAAAACGGTATGATCATTGCTCTGTTTCTTAGAGCCCTTGATGACTTTTTGAAAATATTTTGGGTGGATATTGATCAGAAAAGAGTGTTCTTTCGATCTGGGGTAGATTTATAGCCATAAGTCGACGTTATCAATACATTATGACGGTGCAAAGGTGAGCATGAACGTAACACGTCAAACCCTCAATTTGTAAGCGTTTAATTATGAAGATGTGCGAGTGAATGGGCAAAAATATATATTTTCTGAACAGTTCAGATCCTCTTGTAGTCCGTGAAATGCATCCCGTGTCATTCGAGTGCATCGTTTTCAAATGCCAACGTTTTCCTGAAATGTGTAAAAAATGCCCGTTTTCTCGAGATTAGAGGCTATTTCTTTGCACGTGGTACATACCTAAGAACAAAACTTGTTGCATACGATAGGCCCATCTCTTCTGTATCCATCAGTGAAAACCGCATGTCGCTGCGACTTACGGTTACCGAGATATAAGCTCGGGAAAGGAGCGCTGCAGGCCCGATTTTCGCCCGTTGGCGGTTTTCGCCGGCCACGTGTTAAGCCTATGGGAGCACCCTTTTGCACGTGCCGACGGCGCACCCCTGGGCCGATCACCCCCAAATTTTAATACAAAGGCCGCCCACGCCCACAGATTCGGCATGCCAAATTTCAAGTCGCTACGCCGCGCCGTTCTCGCGCAATTAGACATAATAGGCATGACACACGGATGGATGGAGATCGTACAGACAACTTATAAATCATAATATAGACTAGATGGCATATTTTGCGCTATAACTGTGCGTTTTGATAGATGCATTTGATGGGGCATTAGTTTGGGTGTGGGAACTTGTGATTTTTATTTGTCTTATTTTGTCAGAGTTGGATATTTTTTTGAACGGCATGTTATGCCGGTGCTGGTTGTTGGTTGTTAGAGCCTTTCTCATGGTTTGCCTTTAACGAACTCAAAGCTACCCTAACCTAACCTACCCATACCCTACCTTACTAATAACTGACACATAGTTACCCTTCTCATACTCGATTAAAGTAATGTACCAAATTTGAGCGCAATCGGCCCAGCCGTTCTTGATATATAAAAGCGGCCCGCTGCACGTGCGCACGCGCTAACTGAGACTCCAGATGACTTGTGCCAGCCGCCTTTCTAAATTGTCCCCAACAGTGAACAAAATTTGAGCGAAATCGGCCCAGCCGTTCTTGAGATGTATAAGTGGACCCCTCACGTGCGCACGTGCAATCGATCCACCCTACCTGTCACACATGACCATGCATCGCCAGGTGAGTGCCCCCTCCACCCACAGTCCAAGTTTCAGCGCAATCGGCCCAGTAGTAGCTGAGTTATTCCCAGTACAATAATGTGCTGTTTATTGGTAGGCGCTTATTTTCAGTGTTTGGAATTCCCCTTGGCGGGCGGTGCATTGCAGCCCATGCTTTGATAGCTATTGTCAAAAGTTGAATGACTTGCCGGCCATAAGCCATCGATCGGATTTTGTCGAAAAATACCTGTAACGTTAACAAATCACGGTCGTCTGTTTGAGTCATTTTCACAAAAGTTTATTGACTTTTCGATAATGTTTTGGGTGGATATTGGTCAGAAAAGAATGCTCTTTCCGAATATGTAGGTTTCTTAGCGATTGATCAGCGTTTTCAATACGTTTTGATGTTGTAAAGGACGTCGCGCTCCGCGCGAATCAAATTTTCAAATTAATTTTTCATTATTAAGGAAATGGTACGGAGCATCAGTTTTTGTTTGCTATTATCTGATTACACATACATTTATCTGCAAAATGATACAACTTCGATTTAATTCCGTCAAGCCGTTTTCCAGCGGCATCGATTTTCCCGTCACAATGCATGAAATCGGTCATTTTTTCACAACCGGGGGTGCTGTCTTGCACGTGGCGCGTGCTATACTATGCAACCATGTCAATACGCTAGGCCCATCTCTCCTCTATCCAGTGGTGGAAACCCCACCTCGCTACGGCAATCTGTCGCCGAGTTTTGGGCCCGGGAAGCGGGCGCCGCAGGCCGGTTTTCGCCCGATCTTCGATTTGACCGTTTCCCGTGTTAACCCTATGGCGCACGCGAGCGCGTGCTGACGGCGCACCCCTGGGCCGATCACCCCCAAATTTTAATACAAAGGCCGCCCACGCCCACAGATTCGACATGCCAAATTTCACGTCGCTACGCGGCGCCTTGCAGGCGCAATAAGACACATAAGTCATGACACACGGATGCACGTCGTACAGACAACTTATAATTCATAATATAGACTAGATGGCCATGTTTGCGCGATAACTGTATAGATTCGATAGATATTGTTAATGGGGGCATTAGTTTGGGTGTATGAGGTTATATTTTTATTTGTATGAGCTATGTGAAGTTTGACATTTGGTTTTAATTGAACTGTATGGTATGCTGGTGCTGATTACCGGGTTGTTTGAGTCTTTCGGATGTTGGGCCCTTATGCACTCAAATTTAACATACACTACAATACCCTGCCCTACCCAGGATGGATGGATGGATGAACGCGATAACTGTACGTTTCGATGGCTATTGTTCAATGGGGCCATTAGTTTGATGTATGAGGTAATATTTTTATTTGTATGAGTTAGGTGAAATTTGATTCTTTAAACTGTATGGTATGCTGGTGCTGATTACGGGTTGTTTGAGTCCTTCGCATGCTGGCCCCTTATGCACTCAACCTTACCATACGCTACACTGCCCTACCCTACCCAGAAGCTCTACTCAACACATACCAAACCATACTTTATTTCTTGCCTTACCCGTAAGACGCTGGTTGTATCAGTCACCATCGCGACTAAGAAGATGCTGTCGGAGAATCCAGCGCAGCGCTCGTGCGTCCTCTTGTCTTCCTCCGGGCTGACACTAAGCCATGCCGTGATAAGGAGTGGAAGCAGCTGCAGTGCGCAGGTGACAGCACATGACATGTTTCTGCAACGTAATCAAATCTAGTGAATACAACAGTGAAATACTTACGTGTCGCTCCGTGTGGCTATTAGCTTTTACCCCGCAACCCGCCGCGTGGAGGCTGCCACATCGGGTTGCGTCTCTATTTAACGCCCGAGACCCCTCACCGGGTGCAGAGCGCACACCTCTGGTGAGGGAAGACACGGCGGCCGTGGGCAGCGGCAATAAGGCCCCCCGAGAAGTACTCGGTGTGTGCTACTCGCAGCCGATCGTATAGCTGGAGGCAAACGCCCATTGTTAGATGTGATCTCAAATATCAAAATATATCATCAAATATCAAATATATCATCAGAGCATATCAAACATGTTTTATAACATGCCACTCGATACATTGATTTATCCTCAAAATATAAGTTGCGCTCGCGCATTGGAGGTCACCAAAGCCAGTTGCGGCATTATGTTAATGTGTAAATTTTCCACTTGGCGGCGCATTGGCTCGCCAGGATTGATCCGTCCTGCATCACGGTCGGCCGGCCGTTTTCTCCTCGTTGCTCCTCGCTCCTCCTCTCCACGTTGCTCGTAGCGCTCTGGCTACCCGTCGCCTCTGCGACCCGCTGATCTACCGGCCATCACCTCGGCCCATCACCTCCGTGTACACCACATTGGGTGTTGCGCCTTGGCCACCTCTGGGCAGCGCGATCCTCAGATCCGCCGGCCGGCCGACCCGCGATGCAGCCACGTACAGCTGCCCGTGGCTGAATACTGGCTCCTCCAGAAAGACCGCGACCCGACCGAGCGTCTGCCCCTGGGCTTTGTTCACCGTCATGGCGAAACCTGGCCGCACGGGGAACTGGCGACGCTCCCAGCGGAAGGGAAACGCGTCATCCGGGGGCTGGAGTGGGAGCCGTGGAATAAGCACTTGCCTTCCGGCGTTTTTGCCGCAGGCGATGGTGGCCTCCATGAGTCGCGGGCTGATGATACGACCAGCGATAAGTCGCGTGCCATTGCACAGTCCGTCAGTGGCGGACAGATTACGAAGTAGCATGAGTGGCATGCCTGGCTTGATCATCAAGCAGTGAGGTGGGAAGCCGGGAGCGCACAGAGTGTTTAGATACTCATGTGGAATATCCAGCTGCTCGGCCTCCTCCACCAGACTGTCGGCGCTCAGCAGGCGGACGGCCTCTCCGGGGAAGCGCTCGGTGACTGCGGCGTTCAGCTCGTCGACCCGAGTGTTTCGCGGCGCGAGCACAGCCCGCGACGCCATCCACTCCCGGTCGCCGTGTCGCCCTGCCAGGTCATCAAACACCCAGTCAATGACAGCGTCGATATCGGCGTCCATCACCAGGTGCGGGGGCAGCTGAACAAACCCATCCTCGGGGCCCTCTGCGCGTCCCTCTCCCAGCTCGAGCAGCCAGTCACAGAACGCCCGCAGCTCTGGACCGTCCGGCCCGGCTGCCCGCCGCGCCCGCATGTTCTCCAGCAGCGGCGCCACAATGAAGTGACGCCACAGCGCTGACCGTCGCAGACAGGCGTCCACCACCTGTGCGCGGGTACCGTGCCTGAAACGGACAATAATATGCATATAAAAACGCGCCGAGACGGCCACTAATGCTAAGAAATGGCTGCTTAGCCGGCGCCCTGGTGGGGGTCTAAGCCACAGGGGAAAAACTAAAGCATAAATTTTTTCGGGAACCGTTTTTCTGCGAAACTTTTTCATCAAGGTTGTATTGTCGATTTTATCAGCGACGCATTCCGCTCGTTGAGACGCGTCAAATGAAGCATAATCTCACCTCAAAAGACCGACTACAAAATCTGACCTAGGGTCGAGGTCGTGACCCTACCGGTAAAGGTCATGTGTCATAATAACTGTCAATTTGTATCGTTTAACTGAATCCATCTGACTAACGTGTTTGCATCGCTCTAACATGTTTACTTAAAGTTATCGCAAAAACTGCTGGATGACCCGTCTTAATCTTAATCTGGAAACCTGTTGACCTTATGTGACCGGATGTAAGAAATAACTCACACGATGCACAATGGATTTATTTTCGGCCATAGCAAATTTAGCCCATATTTCTTTACTGGGCTCACTGTGTGGGCGAGTGTGAGTGTAAACTGGCGAGTGTGGTCAAAAAGCCCCTCCCACCAGGGCGAAGCCAAAGAAACCACAAAGCATGCGGTCTACGATCAATCCGCTGCGGCAGTGTGTTTACGACGCTGGCATCGATATAAATGAGTGAATACGTTTTGAAGGCATAGCGGTTGAATGTTCATGGCTCCGACTTATTTCACATGTTAAACTGCAATAATGCGATTGGGCCGAAGAGCATTATATCAGTTGCATTCAATTACACACTAATAATAACAAACGTACCACAGCTATTATAATTGTATATACATTTTTTTTCTCATACACACTGAACGCCTGTTGTTGTTAGTTACCTGATGACTGGGAGAATTTGGCGGAAATCCCCGCCCAGCACGAGGACTTTTCCGCCGAACGGCTCCTCGCTGCCAGTGACGTCACGCAGCGTGCGGTCGAACGCCTCCAGGTGGTGACGGTGGGCCATGGGGGCCTCGTCCCACACGATGAGCGCCGTCCGTCGGATGAGCTCCGCCAGCGGGCTCTGCGCGCTGATGGCGCACGTTGATGTCGCGTCCACCTGCAGCGGTGCCTTGAAACGCGAGTGGTATGTGCGCCCGCCGTCCAGCAGAGTGGCAGCAATTCCACTGAAGGCCACTGCGAGCGCTACCATACCCTGCGAGCGCACCGCCGCCAGCAGCGTGTTGAAGACGTACGTCTTTCCGGTGCCACCAGCGGCGTCCACGAACACGGCCAGCGGACGCCGCCCGTCGACGGCCGTCATTACCAGGTCGAAGACGTGGCGCTGCGGCGGCAGCAGAGTGGGCAGCTGGATGGCCACCTGGTCTCTGAGCGCTGCTGCGTCATATTCCAGCTCCTCTTGAATGAGCCGCGGCAGCTGGCGCAGCTCGGCGGCCTGCTGCAGCTCAGCTGCCCGCGCCCGCTGATCGGGCGTCACCTCCGGCAGACCGAAGTCTCGGAGCTCTTTGCCGGCCTGCTGTAGCTGCCGCTCCAGGTCCACCAGTGTTAGTGCAGCGCGCAGCTCGTCCGGCAGGTCGCGATGACGACGGCCGAAGTCATCAGACATGGCGTCCAGGTGACGCCGGAACAGCTCTGACGGATCGGCTGGTGCGCAGAAGAGCAGCAGCGTCACGAAGAGGCGCCGGATTTGAGCCGGCATCTGTGCGTGCGCCGCGTCCTCCATCGTCACCTCCCACTCGCGGTCGTCCTGCAGAAGGCCACGCAGGCAGCACGCCTCACGATAGGTGGCACAGACCACGCCGTCCACGGTGCGCAGCTCCTCAAAGGACGCCGCCCCCGCGACGTGGTGCAGCAGCACGCGGAGGTAGAACACGTCGCCGTGACGTGGTGAGAGGCTCACCACGCGGCCGATTGCCTCTGCCGCCTGCTGTTGGCGCCGTTTGCGCCACACCTTCTGGCCGGCCTGCCAGGTATACCGCGACGGGAAGTCCGGGTAGAGCAGTCGGCGGCAGTCCGGGTCGGCGGCGGCCGACTCCCGGTTATACTCCAGCCAGGCGGTGAGATGGGTGCGTCGGGCGGCCTGAGCCGCCTGCCGCTCCTGTCCCGGCTCGAAGTACACCAGCTGGTGATCCTCGAGGTGCACCTGTAGAGCGACCACGTTCGGCTGCCGCTGGCTCATCGGCATGTCGAACAGACGCCAGCAGGCTTCACTGGCACCGATCGAGCGCATGTCCTGGTACTCTGCGATCTCGTCATCGCCGCCGATCAGGTTGTCAGCGCGCACCATCTGGCGGTCCGGGCCCTTGTAGATGTACCTGAAAAGATACTTGACACTCTGCACCGAACAGCACACCTCCACGTTCACGTGAGCCTCATATTTCAGGGACAGGTATGGAGAGAAGGGTACCACCCACTGGTTGGTGATGAGCCGCCCGTCACGCACAAACTCCTGGCCGCCCTCGGCTGCCGGTCGCCGCCTGTAGACAGGGTACGGATGGTCATCCCGCCACTCTGTCTCGTTGGCGAACGGCTTGGGAAAGCCCTTGGAGCAGCGGCCGCCATCCATGCAGGCGGCCGTCGGGTTGGCGGCGCCGCACTGGCGGTGTACCATGGTACTCACCACGATCTCGTGCAGGCGGCGCGCCTGGTCTGACCTGGCTGGGTCGGGCAGTTCCGCCGTGATCACCGCGTCTACATCGTCGGCAGTCCGCGGGCGGTCCTCCTGCCGGACGATGACCAGGATATGGCCGTGCGGCAGACCTGCAGGGAAAGTAAATAATGTTTTAAGCGGCGATTGAGATAGAATAGGACCTTAAAAAATTGACTTCAGGTCAAAGTCATGTGGTGACTTTTTATGAACCAACATGACCTTTCGGGCCACTGCTGGCCATAAGCTGCACTTTGCTCATTGCAACTGGGCAGATGTTGCGATTCTGAAAAAAAATCTTGCGGTTTAGACTTGTAAGTTCGACCTGACCTAAGTGACCTGAGCGCTAAAATTATGCACACGACGTAAAATTGATGCATGATGAGCTGTATTGGTTTTCTTCACACTCCCTCCTCCCCCCCCCCCACACACACACGAACACAAACCTTTAGTGCCTACTCACCTCGTTTTTGGAACTCGACCACCATCAGCATGGAGACACAGCGTCCGAAGATGCCGCTGGTGGTGAGCTCCTTCAGCAGGGCCTTCAGCTTTAGGTGGAACACCCTGGCCACCAGATCGGGGCGGGACTGCGCATCCTGGCCGGGCAGGAGCGCCGCCTGGATCTCAGGCCAGTTTGGGTTGCAGGTGAACGTCACGAAGTACGTCGGCCTGCCGTACACTCGCACGATGGCCATGGCGTCTTGGTACCTGATTCATTGAGACAAAGGTAAAACACCAAATGAGGAAATGAAGTATCGCAAAAATCCTATCTAAAGGCTGACATATACACCTATCACAACGCGACCAATTGGTTGGGGGGAGAGAGAGAGGGGGGATGAGATTGTGTGGCTCTTTGGAATTGTGGCCTTTCGTGACCTCACGACACAAATGTGACGTCATCAGTATTCAAAATAGAGCCCTTCCGTTCTCGAGAGCCCAGAATATCCGTAGTTACATGAACACGGTCATATCATGAAAATTTCATGACCCTGACCCAAATGACCTTTGACCTGTGACCTACTTTTCGAGACCATGTTTGGCCGGAATCGCGATTCGGAGTATGTCGGCTCGCATTAGCCGCGCGTTTGCAGTCTTTTCGTGGTTTCAAGCGTTCAAACAATGTGATATGATGTTGGTCCCAGGCATTAGGGTGGGTATCAAAGTCACCTGAAGGTCAGGTCAGGTCATTGACCTTTGATGACCTCGGCTCACTTTTCGAGTTTTACATGTTTCGAGGCTAGCTATTCTTTGGAGCTGAATTCGAATTTAGCGACCATTTGAACATGTACGAAGTAGTTTTGGTGCCTTCGGATTTCGGAACATGTTATGAAGCTGACAGAGACGGTTGACACCTACCGCGAATACCCGGCAGAACACCTACTGGTTGACCTGACCTGACCTGACCCGACCTGACCTTAATGCATGAAGACATCATTGCGATCAAAACTAATATGATATTCGAGATAACCACCCCGGAAAACCCCATAACAGCCACACTTTACGACGTTCTAACAGGTCCCGGTTTTCCCGACTTTTGGGTAATTGAACTGACCTCAGAGGTCACCATTTGACCTATGACCTTAAAACCGGGTACCGTTGGCTTCGTCTCGTAACGACCTACACGATGTTTTTTTCGGCGAGGCTCTATTTGTAACTAAAGTCATTTGACATGACCTGGTGACCTGACCTTGAGTGATCTTGGTATGCAATTTTCACAACACATGCAGAATAGATGCATTATGATGTGTACCAAAAACGGTGGCAACAATTTTTGAGATATTCACGAAAAACCCCAGCGGGGCGGGGGGGGGGGCTGTTCAAAATCACACTTTCCCCCCCCCCCCCAACAGGGCACGGGTTAAACATTTGATTCAACAACCGATTTCTACATAATAAGCAATGTAACGCGCTCGTAAATAATTCACCTGCGCTGGTAGTACCGGGGCCCGCCGGTGAAGGAAGCCGGCAGGATGACACGCTGACCGACGCGGTCTCCGCCGGCCAGCTCCCTTTCGGCGTCCCCCGGCAGCGCGTCCTGGAGGCGCTGGTACAGCTCGGCACGCAGGCCGGCCTGGTTCCGAGCCAGGTACAGCAGACGCTGGGTCTCTACGCGCGCAAAAGCCATGCACACGTACTCCTGAAACAGGCGTCCTGCGCGGAACAGTGAGTCATCGAGGTCGGGTCGCAGCTGCAGCCGATGAGCGTAGTACTGCATCAGCGACACGCCCCTCACGTCCCCGCGCCCGTTTGCCACCGCCTGCCGTAGGTCGGGCTGCCAGCCGTCTGTGCCAAACGGCAGAAGGAGCACAAAGTGCAGAGCCTCAAACGCCCGGTGCGTCTCATTTACCGTCTGGAGGAACGGACCTTCGGCATCGGCACGGCGACGCAGCACGATGTCCTGATGGACGGGCTCCTCGTCCATCAGCACGGCCACCTCCCGGAACCCCTCGGCGCGGTTGTACCGTCGGGGGTGCTGGTCGGCCGGGCGGGCGTCGGCACTTACCACCAGTCTCTGCTGCTGAACCTCCTCCTCCGGCAGCTCGGCGGCGTGGATAAAGTCCTGCACATAGGGATTTACCTGACGCAGCAGGACCTGCAGCTGTTCGAGCAGCGTCAGCAGGCGCGCCCGCTCCGGCTCCCGGGTGCCGCGGGGCAGCGGCACGTGTCCTAGACGCAGCGCGGCCTCGGCCGCCGGGTCGTCACAGTCCGGGTCATTCACATAAATCTGGGCGAACGACGGCCGCTCCCCGTCTCTGGCCTGCAGCGGACCGACGCGGTGGTACAACCTACCTTGAATGATCACTGATGGTGCATACCCACCGTCCGCCGGCCTCACCTCCCGTGTCATCATAGACGCCAGCGACAGCGCCGTGTTCAGGCGCCGGGAGTGCTGTCTGAATGTGCGTGCCTCCAGCGTGTCGCCCGTCCACAGTTCACGGAGCAGCGGTGGCGGGGCGGGCAGGGGATCTAGGTTTACCTTTCCCCCCGAACAGCACAGAGTGGCCCGCTCCTCTCGCCAGAGGAGGGCGCCGCAGTGCGGACATACCGTGTCGCGTGCCCCCGTGTCGAGCCTGGCCACCGGCTGGCGACCGGACAGCACAGAGTCGGCGTCACAGGCGGCTCGATTGGCCCGGTCGACTCTGCGGCGCCCCTCCATGTGGCCCCTCGCGTCGGCCGCCCGTTCCGCGTCACGTACCTCGTTGGGCATGTCAGCCCGTCGCTGTCGCTGCCTCTCGGCCTCTGCCAGGCGCCCAGCGTCATCGAGGGCGGCACGCCGCTGTCGCTGCCTTTCAGCGTCCGCTTCTCTCTCGGCGTCATCCATGACAGCCCTTCGCTGTCGCTGCCGTTCAGCGTGCGCTTCTCTCTCAGCGTCATCCATGGCGGCCCGCCGCTGTCGCTGCCGTTCGGCGTCCGCTTCTCTTTGTGCCTCATCGAAGGCCGCCCGTCGCTGTCTTTCCCGCTCGGCGTTACGGAGCGCCTCGGCCTCCCTCCTGGCCTGAGCCATCCGTTCACGCCGCCGGCGCTGGGCCGCGGCATTTGCCGCCCGAGCAGCACTGCCACGGTCATGACGCGGCATGGCTGTCTAAGTTAGCTGGGTAAAAGTGCAGACAGTAGATGATGCTTTTGGACAACTTATGAGTAATCAAGCTAACGGCAGGTATGGTATCTACCCGAATGACTCGAATTACTCAATCAAATAACTCCTCGCAAAGTTTCAATGATCAGCCGTTGAGCAAGGAAATTCACATCAGGGCTTACTGAGACAATCAAGTGAGCGCAGATCATACGCACAAATAGGCGCAAAATTTCACTCAAACGATCGCCTCTCGAAAAGTCAATAGTCATCCCAACAGCGAAACATATTACTCGAGCCTGTGGTGCATTCACTCACAGACTGCTCTTGCTGAAATTGTTTACCATTGTTGCGTGTCCCGTTGCTATGCGACAAATCAAGGTCGTGGCTAAAAAGGGAACTAAAATTTTGATCAAGTTTTCATAAATAAATCTCTCACGCTATGCAAATAAAATTTTAGCTTGAAGTGTACCTACTTAAATATCTAAAATGTTATATAAGGAATCATATGAGTTATATGCGTAAAACACTTGCTCTCTCCATATTAAAATTTCCGTCATATCGTTACCGAGATCTGAGTTACTCCGGTATTGGAGCTCAATCAGGTCAGTCCGCTCTGGCGCGATCGGTAGCGCATCCGGCTTTAAGCTCTTAGGTCCCGGGTTCGATTCCCGGGCGGGCTGTGGTACTTTTCTTTAGACGCAATCAATTAAAACCTTCGTAAACAGCGTGACGCTAGCGAAACACGGTCGTATGCTTGAGTCATTTTCACATAAGTTTTTTGACTTTTCGATAATATTTTGGTGTGGATATTGGTCAGAAAAGAATGCTCTTTCCGAATATGTAGGTTTCATAGCGATTGATCAGCGTTTTCAATACGTTTTGATGTTGTAAAGGACATCGCGCTTCGCGCGAAAAAATTTTTAATTTAATTTTTCAATATTAAAGAAATGGTACGGATCGTCACTTTTTATTTGCTTTCCTATTATTACACGTACATTTGTCTGCAAAATGATACAACACCGATTCATTCCGTCAAGCCGTTTCCAGCGATCGGTTTTCTTCCCACAATGCATGAAATCGGTCATTTTTTAACAACCGGGGGTGCTATCTTGCACGTGGCGCGTGCTATACTATGAAACCATATCAATACGCTAGGCCCATCTCTCCCATGGTGGCAACCGCATGTCTCTACGACCTCGTTTCGCGAGTAATAAGCTCGGGAAAGGAGCGCTGCAGGCCCAATTTTGTCCGATCTGCATGTCAGCCAGCCCCGTGTTAACCGTATGAGAGCACCCTTTTGCACGTGCTGACGGCGCACCCCTGGTGCGATCAGGGGTGCGCCGTATCGCCCAAACATGGCCTAGATGGCCATGTTTGGGCGATAACTGTATAGATTCGATAGATATTGTTAATGGGGCATTAGTTTGGGTGTATGAGGTTATATTTTTATTTGTATGAGCTAGGTGAAGTTTGACATTTGGTTTTAACTGAACTGTATGGTATGCTGGTGCTGATTACCCGGGTTGTTTAGTCTTTCGGATGTTGGGCCCTTATGCACTCAAACTTAACATAACCTACAAATATACATACCCTACCTCTACCCTACCCTACCCTACCCTACCTACCCTACCCTACCCTACTACCCTACCCTACCCTACCCTACCCTACCCTACCTACCCTACCCTACCTACCTACCCTACCCTACCCTACCCACCACACCCTATTACTCATAACCTACACGTAGTTACCCTTCTCATACTCGATTAAAGTAACGTACCAAATTTGAGCGCGATCGGCCCAGCCGTTCTTGAGATATCAAACTGGCCCACTGCACGTGCGCACGCGCTGAGACTCCAGATGACTTGTGCCAGCCACCTTTCTAAACTGTTCCTATCAGTATACAAAATTGAGAGAAATCGGCCCAGCCGTTCTTGAGATGTAGAAGCGGACCCCTCACGTGCGCACGTGCAATCGATCCACCCTACCTGTCACACATGACCATGCATCGCCAGATGAGTGCCCCTCCACCCACAGTCCAAGTTTCAGCGCAATCGGCCCAGTAGCAGCTGAGTTATTCCTAGTACAAAAATGTGCTGTTTACTGGTAGGCGCTTATTTTCAGTTTGGGATTCCCTTGGCGGGCGGTGCATGCCCATGCTTTGATAGCTATTGTCAAAAGTTGAATGACTTGCCGGCCATAGCCATCGATCGGATTTTGTCGAAAAATACCGGTAACGTTAACAAAACACGGTCACATGCTTGAGTCATTTTCACAAAAGTTTATGACTTTTCGATAAATTTTGGGTGGATATTGGTCAGAAAAGAATGCTCTTTCCGAATGTAGGTTCATACGATTGATCAGCGTTTTCAATACGTTTTGATGTTGTACAGGACGTCGCGCTACGCGCGAATCAAATTTTCAAATTAATTTTTCATTATTAAGGAAATGGTACGGATCATCAGTTTTTGTTTGCTATTCTCTGATTACACATACATTTGTCTACAAAATGATACAACACCGATTTCATTCCGTCAAGCCGTTTTCCAGCAGCATCGATTTTCTCTCCACAATGCACGAAATCGGTCATTTTTTCACAACCGTGGGTTTTACCTTGCACGTGTCGCGTGCTGTACTATGAAACCATGTCAATACGCTAGTTCCATCTCTCCTCTATCCAGTGGTGAAAACCGCTTCTCGCTGCGCCCACCCGTTGCCGACTTATACAGCCGGGAAGCAGGCGCCGCAGGCCGGTTTTCGTACGATGTTCGTTTTGACCGTTTCCCGTGTTAACCCTATGGCGCACGCGAGCGCGTGCTGACGGCGCACCCCTGGTCCGATCACGCCCAAATTTTAATACAAAGGCCGCCCACGCCCACAGATTCGACATGCCAAATTTCACGTCGCTACGCGGCGCCTTGCAGGCGCAATAAGACACATAAGTCATGACACACGGATGCACGTCGTACAGACATGTTATAATCATAATATAGACTAGATGGCCATGTTTGCGCGATAACTGTATAGATTCGATAGATATTGTTAATGGGGGCATTAGTTTGGGTGTATGAGGTTATATTTTTATTTGTATGAGCTATGTGAAGTTTGACATTTGGTTTTAATTGAACTGTATGGTATGCTGGTGCTGATTACCGGGTTGTTTGAGTCTTTCGGATGTTGGGCCCTTATGCACTCAAATTTAACATACACTACAATACCCTGCCCTACCCAGGATGGATGGATGGATGAACGCGATAACTGTACGTTTCGATGGCTATTGTTCAATGGGGCCATTAGTTTGATGTATAATATTTTTATTTGTATGAGTTAGGTGAAATTTGATTCTTTAAACTGTATGGTATGCTGGTGCTGATTACGGGTTGTTTGAGTCCTTCGCATGCTGGCCCCTTATGCACTCAACCTTACCATACGCTACACTGCCCTACCCTACCCAGAAGCTCTACTCAACACATACCAAACCATACTTTATTTCTTGCCTTACCCGTAAGACGCTGGTTGTATCAGTCACCATCGCGACTAAGAAGATGCTGTCGGAGAATCCAGCGCAGCGCTCGTGCGTCCTCTTGTCTTCCTCCGGGCTGACACTAAGCCATGCCGTGATAAGGAGTGGAAGCAGCTGCAGTGCGCAGGTGACAGCACATGACATGTTTCTGCAACGTAATCAAATCTAGTGAATACAACAGTGAAATACTTACGTGTCGCTCCGTGTGGCTATTAGCTTTTACCCCGCAACCCGCCGCGTGGAGGCTGCCACATCGGGTTGCGTCTCTATTTAACGCCCGAGACCCCTCACCGGGTGCAGAGCGCACACCTCTGGTGAGGGAAGACACGGCGGCCGTGGGCAGCGGCAATAAGGCCCCCCGAAAGTACTCGGTGTGTGCTACTCGCAGCCGATCGTATAGCTGGAGGCAAACGCCCATTGTTAGATGTGATCTCAAATATCAAAATATATCATCAAATATCAAATATATCATCAGAGCATATCAAACATGTTTTATAACATGCCACTCGATACATTGATTTCCTCAAAATATAAGTTGCGCTCGCGCATTGGAGGTCACCAAAGCCAGTTGCGGCATTATGTTAATGTGTAAATTTTCCACTTGGCGGCGCATTGGCTCGCCAGGATTGATCCGTCCTGCATCACGGTCGGCCGGCCGTTTTCTCCTCGTTGCTCCTCGCTCCTCCTCTCCACGTTGCTCGTAGCGCTCTGGCTACCCGTCGCCTCTGCGACCCGCTGATCTACCGGCCATCACCTCGGCCCATCACCTCCGTGTACACCACATTGGGTGTTGCGCCTTGGCCACCTCTGGGCAGCGCGATCCTCAGATCCGCCGGCCGGCCGACCCGCGATGCAGCCACGTACAGCTGCCCGTGGCTGAATACTGGCTCCTCCAGAAAGACCGCGACCCGACCGAGCGTCTGCCCCTGGGCTTTGTTCACCGTCATGGCGAAACCTGGCCGCACGGGGAACTGGCGACGCTCCCAGCGGAAGGGAAACGCGTCATCCGGGGGCTGGAGTGGGAGCCGTGGAATAAGCACTTGCCTTCCGGCGTTTTTGCCGCAGGCGATGGTGGCCTCCATGAGTCGCGGGCTGATGATACGACCAGCGATAAGTCGCGTGCCATTGCACAGTCCGTCAGTGGCGGACAGATTACGAAGTAGCATGAGTGGCATGCCTGGCTTGATCATCAAGCAGTGAGGTGGGAAGCCGGGAGCGCACAGAGTGTTTAGATACTCATGTGGAATCCAGCTGCTCGGCCTCCTCCACCAGACTGTCGGCGCTCAGCAGGCGGACGGCCTCTCCGGGGAAGCGCTCGGTGACTGCGGCGTTCAGCTCGTCGACCCGAGTGTTTCGCGGCGCGAGCACAGCCCGCGACGCCATCCACTCCCGGTCGCCGTGTCGCCCTGCCAGGTCATCAAACACCCAGTCAATGACAGCGTCGATATCGGCGTCCATCACCAGGTGCGGGGGCAGCTGAACAAACCCATCCTCGGGGCCCTCTGCGCGTCCCTCTCCCAGCTCGAGCAGCCAGTCACAGAACGCCCGCAGCTCTGGACCGTCCGGCCCGGCTGCCCGCCGCGCCCGCATGTTCTCCAGCAGCGGCGCCACAATGAAGTGACGCCACAGCGCTGACCGTCGCAGACAGGCGTCCACCACCTGTGCGCGGGTACCGTGCCTGAAACGGACAATAATATGCATATAAAAACGCGCCGAGACGGCCACTAATGCTAAGAAATGGCTGCTTAGCCGGCGCCCTGGTGGGGGTCTAAGCCACAGGGGAAAAACTAAAGCATAAATTTTTTCGGGAACCGTTTTTCTGCGAAACTTTTCATCAAGGTTGTATTGTCGATTTTATCAGCGACGCATTCCGCTCGTTGAGACGCGTCAAATGAAGCATAATCTCACCTCAAAAGACCGACTACAAAATCTGACCTAGGGTCGAGGTCGTGACCCTACCGGTAAAGGTCATGTGTCATAATAACTGTCAATTTGTATCGTTTAACTGAATCCATCTGACTAACGTGTTTGCATCGCTCTAACATGTTTACTTAAAGTTATCGCAAAAACTGCTGGATGACCCGTCTTAATCTTAATCTGGAACCTGTTGACCTTATGTGACCGGATGTAAGAAATAACTCACACGATGCACAATGGATTTATTTTCGGCCATAGCAAATTTAGCCCATATTTCTTTACTGGGCTCACTGTGTGGGCGAGTGTGAGTGTAAACTGGCGAGTGTGGTCAAAAAGCCCCTCCCACCAGGGCGAAGCCAAAGAAACCACAAAGCATGCGGTCTACGATCAATCCGCTGCGGCAGTGTGTTTACGACGCTGGCATCGATATAAATGAGTGAATACGTTTTGAAGGCATAGCGGTTGAATGTTCATGGCTCCGACTTATTTCACATGTTAAACTGCAATAATGCGATTGGGCCGAAGAGCATTATATCAGTTGCATTCAATTACACACTAATAATAACAAACGTACCACAGCTATTATAATTGTATATACATTTTTTTCTCATACACACTGAACGCCTGTTGTTGTTAGTTACCTGATGACTGGGAGAATTTGGCGGAAATCCCCGCCCAGCACGAGGACTTTTCCGCCGAACGGCTCCTCGCTGCCAGTGACGTCACGCAGCGTGCGGTCGAACGCCTCCAGGTGGTGACGGTGGGCCATGGGGCCTCGTCCCACACGATGAGCGCCGTCCGTCGGATGAGCTCCGCCAGCGGGCTCTGCGCGCTGATGGCGCACGTTGATGTCGCGTCCACCTGCAGCGGTGCCTTGAAACGCGAGTGGTATGTGCGCCCGCCGTCCAGCAGAGTGGCAGCAATTCCACTGAAGGCCACTGCGAGCGCTACCATACCCTGCGAGCGCACCGCCGCCAGCAGCGTGTTGAAGACGTACGTCTTTCCGGTGCCACCAGCGGCGTCCACGAACACGGCCAGCGGACGCCGCCCGTCGACGGCCGTCATTACCAGGTCGAAGACGTGGCGCTGCGGCGGCAGCAGAGTGGGCAGCTGGATGGCCACCTGGTCTCTGAGCGCTGCTGCGTCATATTCCAGCTCCTCTTGAATGAGCCGCGGCAGCTGGCGCAGCTCGGCGGCCTGCTGCAGCTCAGCTGCCCGCGCCCGCTGATCGGGCGTCACCTCCGGCAGACCGAAGTCTCGGAGCTCTTTGCCGGCCTGCTGTAGCTGCCGCTCCAGGTCCACCAGTGTTAGTGCAGCGCGCAGCTCGTCCGGCAGGTCGCGATGACGACGGCCGAAGTCATCAGACATGGCGTCCAGGTGACGCCGGAACAGCTCTGACGGATCGGCTGGTGCGCAGAAGAGCAGCAGCGTCACGAAGAGGCGCCGGATTTGAGCCGGCATCTGTGCGTGCGCCGCGTCCTCCATCGTCACCTCCCACTCGCGGTCGTCCTGCAGAAGGCCACGCAGGCAGCACGCCTCACGATAGGTGGCACAGACCACGCCGTCCACGGTGCGCAGCTCCTCAAAGGACGCCGCCCCCGCGACGTGGTGCAGCAGCACGCGGAGGTAGAACACGTCGCCGTGACGTGGTGAGAGGCTCACCACGCGGCCGATTGCCTCTGCCGCCTGCTGTTGGCGCCGTTTGCGCCACACCTTCTGGCCGGCCTGCCAGGTATACCGCGACGGGAAGTCCGGGTAGAGCAGTCGGCGGCAGTCCGGGTCGGCGGCGGCCGACTCCCGGTTATACTCCAGCCAGGCGGTGAGATGGGTGCGTCGGGCGGCCTGAGCCGCCTGCCGCTCCTGTCCCGGCTCGAAGTACACCAGCTGGTGATCCTCGAGGTGCACCTGTAGAGCGACCACGTTCGGCTGCCGCTGGCTCATCGGCATGTCGAACAGACGCCAGCAGGCTTCACTGGCACCGATCGAGCGCATGTCCTGGTACTCTGCGATCTCGTCATCGCCGCCGATCAGGTTGTCAGCGCGCACCATCTGGCGGTCCGGGCCCTTGTAGATGTACCTGAAAAGATACTTGACACTCTGCACCGAACAGCACACCTCCACGTTCACGTGAGCCTCATATTTCAGGGACAGGTATGGAGAGAAGGGTACCACCCACTGGTTGGTGATGAGCCGCCCGTCACGCACAAACTCCTGGCCGCCCTCCTGCCGGTCGCCGCCTGTAGACAGGGTACGGATGGTCATCCCGCCACTCTGTCTCGTTGGCGAACGGCTTGGGAAAGCCCTTGGAGCAGCGGCCGCCATCCATGCAGGCGGCCGTCGGGTTGGCGGCGCCGCACTGGCGGTGTACCATGGTACTCACCACGATCTCGTGCAGGCGGCGCGCCTGGTCTGACCTGGCTGGGTCGGGCAGTTCCGCCGTGATCACCGCGTCTACATCGTCGGCAGTCCGCGGGCGGTCCTCCTGCCGGACGATGACCAGGATATGGCCGTGCGGCAGACCTGCAGGGAAAGTAAATAATGTTTTAAGCGGCGATTGAGATAGAATAGGACCTTAAAAAATTGACTTCAGGTCAAAGTCATGTGGTGACTTTTTATGAACCAACATGACCTTTCGGGCCACTGCTGGCCATAAGCTGCACTTTGCTCATTGCAACTGGGCAGATGTTGCGATTCTGAAAAAAAATCTTGCGGTTTAGACTTGTAAGTTCGACCTGACCTAAGTGACCTGAGCGCTAAAATTATGCACACGACGTAAAATTGATGCATGATGAGCTGTATTGGTTTTCTTCACACTCCCTCCTCCCCCCCCCCCCACACACACGAACACAAACCTTTAGTGCCTACTCACCTCGTTTTTGGAACTCGACCACCATCAGCATGGAGACACAGCGTCCGAAGATGCCGCTGGTGGTGAGCTCCTTCAGCAGGGCCTTCAGCTTTAGGTGGAACACCCTGGCCACCAGATCGGGGCGGGACTGCGCATCCTGGCCGGGCAGGAGCGCCGCCTGGATCTCAGGCCAGTTTGGGTTGCAGGTGAACGTCACGAAGTACGTCGGCCTGCCGTACACTCGCACGATGGCCATGGCGTCTTGGTACCTGATTCATTGAGACAAAGGTAAAACACCAAATGAGGAAATGAAGTATCGCAAAAATCCTATCTAAAGGCTGACATATACACCTATCACAACGCGACCAATTGGTTGGGGGAGAGAGAGAGGGGGGATGAGATTGTGTGGCTCTTTGGAATTGTGGCCTTTCGTGACCTCACGACACAAATGTGACGTCATCAGTATTCAAAATAGAGCCCTTCCGTTCTCGAGAGCCCAGAATATCCGTAGTTACATGAACACGGTCATATCATGAAAATTTCATGACCCTGACCCAAATGACCTTTGACCTGTGACCTACTTTTCGAGACCATGTTTGGCCGGAATCGCGATTCGGAGTATGTCGGCTCGCATTAGCCGCGCGTTTGCAGTCTTTTCGTGGTTTCAAGCGTTCAAACAATGTGATATGATGTTGGTCCCAGGCATTAGGGTGGGTATCAAAGTCACCTGAAGGTCAGGTCAGGTCATTGACCTTTGATGACCTCGGCTCACTTTTCGAGTTTTACATGTTTCGAGGCTAGCTATTCTTTGGAGCTGAATTCGAATTTAGCGACCATTTGAACATGTACGAAGTAGTTTTGGTGCCTTCGGATTTCGGAACATGTTATGAAGCTGACAGAGACGGTTGACACCTACCGCGAATACCCGGCAGAACACCTACTGGTTGACCTGACCTGACCTGACCCGACCTGACCTTAATGCATGAAGACATCATTGCGATCAAAACTAATATGATATTCGAGATAACCACCCCGGAAAACCCCATAACAGCCACACTTTACGACGTTCTAACAGGTCCCGGTTTTCCCGACTTTTGGGTAATTGAACTGACCTCAGAGGTCACCATTTGACCTATGACCTTAAAACCGGGTACCGTTGGCTTCGTCTCGTAACGACCTACACGATGTTTTTTTCGGCGAGGCTCTATTTGTAACTAAAGTCATTTGACATGACCTGGTGACCTGACCTTGAGTGATCTTGGTATGCAATTTTCACAACACATGCAGAATAGATGCATTATGATGTGTACCAAAAACGGTGGCAACAATTTTTGAGATATTCACGAAAAACCCCAGCGGGGCGGGGGGGGGGGCTGTTCAAATCACACTTTCCCCCCCCCCCCCACAGGCACGCCGGGATTTAAACATTTGATTCAACAACCGATTTCTACATAATAAGCAATGTAACGCGCTCGTAAATAATTCACCTGCGCTGTAGTACCGGGGCCCGCCGGTGAAGGAAGCCGAGGATGACACGCTGACCGACGCGGTCTCCGCCGGCCAGCTCCCTTTCGGCGTCCCCCGGCAGCGCGTCCTGGAGCGCTGGTACAGCTCGGCACGCAGGCCGGCTGGTTCCGAGCCAGGTACAGCAGACGCTGGGTCTCTACGCGCGCAAAAGCCATGCACACGTACTCCTGAAACAGGCGTCCTGCGCGGAACAGTGAGTCATCGAGGTCGGGTCGCAGCTGCAGCCGATGAGCGTAGTACTGCATCAGCGACACGCCCCTCACGTCCCCGCGCCCGTTTGCCACCGCCTGCCGTAGGTCGGGCTGCCAGCCGTCTGTGCCAAACGGCAGAAGGAGCACAAAGTGCAGAGCCTCAAACGCCCGGTGCGTCTCATTTACCGTCTGGAGGAACGGACCTTCGGCATCGGCACGGCGACGCAGCACGATGTCCTGATGGACGGGCTCCTCGTCCATCAGCACGGCCACCTCCCGGAACCCCTCGGCGCGGTTGTACCGTCGGGGGTGCTGGTCGGCCGGCGGGCGTCGGCACTTACCACCAGTCTCTGCTGCTGAACCTCCTCCTCCGGCAGCTCGGCGGCGTGGATAAAGTCCTGCACATAGGGATTTACCTGACGCAGCAGGACCTGCAGCTGTTCGAGCAGCGTCAGCAGGCGCGCCCGCTCCGGCTCCCGGTGCCGCGGGGCAGCGGCACGTGTCCTAGACGCAGCGCGGCCTCGGCCGCCGGTCGTCACAGTCCGGGTCATTCACATAAATCTGGGCGAACGACGGCCGCTCCCCGTCTCTGGCCTGCAGCGGACCGACGCGGTGGTACAACCTACCTTGAATGATCACTGATGGTGCATACCCACCGTCCGCCGCCGCCTCACCCTCCCGTGTCATCATAGACGCCAGCGACAGCGCCGTGTTCAGCGCCGGAGTGCTGTCTGAATGTGCGTGCCTCCAGCGTGTCGCCCGTCCACAGTTCACGGAGCAGCGGTGGCGGGCGGGCAGGGGATCTAGGTTTACCTTTCCCCCCGAACAGCACAGAGTGGCCCGCTCCTCTCGCCAGAGGAGGCGCCGCAGTGCGGACATACCGTGTCGCGTGCCCCCGTGTCGAGCCTGGCCACCGGCTGGCGACCGGACAGCACAGAGTCGGCGTCACAGGCGGCTCGATTGGCCCGGTCGACTCTGCGGCGCCCCTCCATGTGGCCCCTCGCGTCGGCCGCCCGTTCCGCGTCACGTACCTCGTTGGCATGTCAGCCCGTCGCTGTCGCTGCCTCTCGGCCTCTGCCAGGCGCCCAGCGTCATCGAGGGCGGCACGCCGCGCGCTGCCTTTCAGCGTCCGCTTCTCTCTCGGCGTCATCCATGACAGCCCTTCGCTGTCGCTGCCGTTCAGCGTGCGCTTCTCTCTCAGCGTCATCCATGGCGGCCCGCCGCTGTCGCTGCCGTTCGGCGTCCGCTTCTCTTTGTGCCTCATCGAAGGCCGCCCGTCGCTGTCTTTCCCGCTCGGCGTTACGGAGCGCCTCGGCCTCCCTCCTGGCCTGAGCCATCCGTTCACGCCGCCGGCGCTGGGCCGCGGCATTTGCCGCCCGACAGCACGCCACGGTCATGACGCGGCATGGCTGTCTAAGTTAGCTGGGTAAAAGTGCAGACAGTAGATTGCTTTTGGACAACTTATGAGTAATCAAGCTAACGGCAGGTATGGTATCTACCCGAATGACTCGAATTACTCATCAAATAACTCCTCGCAAAGTTTCAATGATCAGCCGTTGAGCAAGGAAATTCACATCAGGGCTTACTGAGACAATCAAGTGAGCGCAGATCATACGCACAAATAGGCCAAAATTTCACTCAAACGATCGCCTCTCGAAAAGTCAATAGTCATCCCACAGCGAAACATATTACTCGAGCCTGTGGTGCATTCACTCACAGACTGCTCTTGCTGAAATTGTTTTACCATTGTTGCGTGTCCCGTTGCTATGCGACAAATCAAGGTCGTGGCTAAAAAGGGAACTAAAATTTTGATCAAGTTTTCATAAATAATCTCTCACGCTATGCAAATAAAATTTTAGCTTGAAGTGTACCTACTTAAATATCTAAAATGTTATATAAGGAATCATATGAGTTATATGCGTAAAACACTTGCTCTCTCCATATTAAAATTTCCGTCATATCGTTACCGAGATCTGAGTTACTCCGATTGGAGCTCAATCAGTGTCAGTCCGCTCTGGCGCGATCGGTAGCGCATCCGGCTTTAAGCTCTTAGGTCCCGGGTTCGATTCCCGGGCTGTCTGTGGTACTTTTCTTTATCGACGCAATCAATTAAATTCCTTCGTAAACAGCGTGACGCTAGCGAAACACGGTCGTATGCTTGAGTCATTTTTCACATAAGTTTTTTGACTTTTCGATAATATTTTGGGTGGATATTGGTCAGAAAAGAATGCTCTTTCCGAATATGTAGGTTTCATAGCGATTGATCAGCGTTTTCAATACGTTTTGATGTTGTAAAGGACATCGCGCTTCGCGCGAAATAATTTTTAATTTAATTTTTCAATATTAAAGAAATGGTACGGATCGTCACTTTTTATTTGCTTTCCTATTATTACACGTACATTTGTCTGCAAAATGATACAACCCGATTTCATTCCGTCAAGCCGTTTTCCCCAGCGACATCGTTTTCTTCCCACAATGCATGAATCGGTCATTTTTTAACAACCGGGGTGCTATCTTGCACGTGGCGCGTGCTATACTATGAAACCATATCAATACGCTAGGCCCATCTCTCCTCTATCCAGTGGTGGCAACCGCATGTCTCTACGACCTCGTTTCGCCGAGTAATAAGCTCGGGAAAGAGCGCTGCAGGCCCAATTTTCGTCCGATCTGCATGTCAGCCCCCCGTGTTAACCGTATGAGAGCACCCTTTTGCACGTGCTGACGGCGCACCCCGGTGCGATCAGGGTGCGCCGTATCGCCCAAACATGGCCTAGATGGCCATGTTTGGGCGATAACTGTATAGATTCGATAGATATTGTTAATGGGGCATTAGTTTGGGTGTATGAGGTTATATTTTTATTTGTATGAGCTAGGTGAAGTTTGACATTTGGTTTTAACTGAACTGTATGGTATGCTGTGCTGATTACCCGGGGTTGTTTTAGTCTTTCGGATGTTGGCCCTTATGCACTCAAACTTAACATAACCTACAATATACATACCCTACCTCTACCCTACCCTACCCTACCCTACCCTACCCTACCCTACCCTACCCTACCCTACCCTACCCTACCCTACCCTACCCTACCCCTAACCCTACCCTACCCTACCCTACCCTACCTACCCTACCCTACCCTACCCACACCCTACCTTACTCATAACCTACACGTAGTTACCCTTCTCATACTCGATTAAAGTACGTACCAAATTTGAGCGCGATCGGCCCAGCCGTTCTTGAGATATCAACTGGCCCACTGCACGTGCGCACGCGCTGAGACTCCAGATGACTTGTGCCAGCCACCTTTCTAAACTGTTCCTATCAGTATACAAAATTTGAGAGAAATCGGCCCAGCCGTTCTTGAGATGTAGAAGCGGACCCCTCACGTGCGCACGTGCAATCGATCCACCCTACCTGTCACACATGACCATAGCATCGCCAGATGAGTGCCCCCTCCACCCACAGTCCCAAGTTTCAGCGCAATCGGCCAGTAGCAGCTGATTATTCCTAGTACAAAAATGTGCTGTTTACTGGTAGGCGCTTATTTTCAGTGTTTGGGATTCCCCTTGGCGGGCGGTGCATTGCAGCCCATGCTTTGATAGCTATTGTCAAAAGTTGAATGACTTGCCGGCCTATCCACGATCGGATTTTGTCGAAAAATACCGGTAACGTTAACAAAACACTCACATGCTTGATCATTTTCACAAAATTTATTGACTTTTTCGATAATATTTTGGGTGGATATTGGTCAAAAGAATGCTCTTTCCGAATATGTAGGTTTCATAGCGATTGATCAGCGGTTTTCAATACGTTTTGATGTTTAAAGGACGTCGCGCTACGCGCGAATCAAATTTTCAAATTAATTTTTCATTATTAAGGAAATGGTACGGATCATCATTTTTTGTTGCTATTCTCTGATTACCATACTTTGTCTACAAAATGATACAACACCGATTTCATTCCGTCAAGCCGTTTTCCAGCAGCATCGATTTTTCTCTCAATGCACGAAATCGTCATTTTTTTCACAACCGTGGTTTTACCTTGCACGTGTCGCGTGCTG